>NW_010245981.1:31446-84730 GCF_000690775.1 Eurypyga helias
GCCATGCAGCAACACCTCCTGCCTCTACCACGTGTGAGCCCAGTCTTTTACTACAGCCCATAATTACCAACCCGTTACAGGGTGTTTACCTGGTGTGCCTCCAATTACCATTTAGGAAACAAGTGAAAGCAGAGGTGGCACCAGAAAGGCCCGGTTATAAAGCAACGGCCCGGCATAACAGCACCATCACTAGTTTCTCTCCCTTGCAGCTGTAGAGGAAGGGTAGGAGTAGGCTGACAGATGGAGGAGGTTGGTGGGGGGTAGGAAAGCCCTGCTGAATTTGGCAAGTGCTTCCAGCTGTGGTATGGGAGAGTCAAGGCATTTCACCTCAGCAGCAAGCAACCCCATTTCCACCAAACGCAAGGGCAGTTTATAAACCCTCCTGCACACACCCCCTCCCTGATCAACACTCATGCCCAACCAAGACAGGGTCTGCTGCTATGGCCCTCCTGGGGCTGGATCCTGCACACGTGGGACCCTCCTGCTGTTGTCACCTGCTCTGCAGCCCCAGGACCCCTGCCAGCCAGCTCAGGCCACAGCTTTGCTTGTTAGCCAGCCAACCCCAGCAGCAAGACCCCAGCATCTCCGCGGTGGCTGCCACCCTGCAGTCCCACCAACGCTTTACCAGAGGTTCCAGCAGGGATGCTCTTAATCCCTGTTACTCAGGCTGGTTCTTCACCTGGTGAAGAATAATAAACCACAACCAGGACACGGTCCCTTTACACCAGGCATCAGAGATCTTCTTTCCCAGACTGGTGGGAGTGAGAAGTAATTAAATGTTATTTCTCACTAGTTATTGTTTCCCCTGCCTCTGTGAGCAGCTGTCTCCTGGCTCTTGCTCGTGTTCAGAGCTTGCTGGAAGCATCCCTGGGTTGCCCTTTCTGCTCTTCAGCAAGCTGATTTTCCCAAAGATTCCCTTTTGCACTTCCCTGCAGGAAACGAAGAAAGCACTGCCTCCTCCGCCAGCTCATAATCCTTTACTCAAACATACAGATTATTTAAACATAAGCAGGGATTTCATACCGGGTTTTGGAATGCAAGGGACTTGAGAGCATTAAATTCCACCATGTTATCTTTAGCACGCTAAGTCCTAACACCCTGCCGCACAGAAATAGAGCGGCAACGCAGCGCTGGAGGAGCAATCGCTCTTCCAGCCCAGAGACGGAGCTCCACACCTTCCACCAAGTGGGAAAACATGGGTGTCCCGAGCCAGTGCTGCCCACCTCCTGGGAGCAAAGCGGGGATCACCCTCAGCGCCCTTTTGCTGCTGCAGCTGGAGGGTTAACGTTATGAGTTCAGCTTCTGGAGGAAGAGAAGTGCTTCATTCCAGATCACAACAAGCAACACCGTACCTCCAGTGCCCAAACCATCAGTGACCACCAAAGGCAGCTGAAGGGCCACCGGGAGCAGACACCAGCAGAAGCAGAAGATGGTGAATGGGATTCTGCCACGCATGGCTCCCCAGAGCATGCTGCGCCCCTGCCTGCCCTTGTCTCCATGTGCAAGGGAGACGGCGCAGCCCTGCGAGCGTGTGCGCGCGCCTGGGAGCCAAAATAATGAAGCTGTGTGGGAGGGAGGATGGCTCTGACTCACCCACTGCTCCGAAATACCCTTTCCTCTGGAGGAATCGGCTTTTTCCTCTGCCCCTTGCTTTAACAAGGGCTTTGAAGGGGTTTCCCCCCACCCCAAACTTGCAGCATCTTGCTGGTGGTGCCCCAGGCGCTAAGAGCCAGCGTGCCCCATAGCATGGCACAATTTTATAGTGCAAAGAAGAGCACTGGGGCATCCCAGCTCGCTGCTTGGCTACCGGGCTGCTGAGCTGGGGTTGCTCTTGGCAGTGTTTGGGGTTTTCTCCCCAAAACACCACCTCTCTCCCAATTCCTCTAGTGACTTGTCTGAGGTCACGATGATGCAGCCGGACAGGTCTTACATGCATCCCTGGGAATTTCTGCTTCTCCTTGCAGCTCCCCCCACCACCCCCATGGACGAAATCCTCTGTGTGAAATGAATGCAATGAAAAATTAACGTGACATTATGAAAATGTAAGATCTCACATCCTTGCCAGGGACCTCACCCCAGCCAAAGGAAACGCATGACTCAATACAGTCACGTATGCCCTCAAATAACTGCCTTGGTTGGGTGTAATTACATGTAGGTCAGTACACCGGGCCTGATGCAGAGCAGGCAGAGGTGGCTTCGGCAAGAACTCACTGGAGGTGACGGCGACAAGGATGTGCGTGGTCCTTGGGAGGATGCTAGACAGCAACAGTAAAGCTAAAAGTTTATGAAACAACGGGAAAATAAGCTTCGTGATTCAGACAGTGAAGGAGTCTACCGTGTAACTGGAGGGTAGAGGAGTCTCCGTCACGCTGAGAGTTCCCAAAGGGGACAGAGCATCTCCCCACAGGACAACGCACCGCCTGGTGTGACTGGCTGCTGTTCCCTGGGCCATCGCACAGAAGGCTCAGTGGCCCAAACAGCCTCGACTGCATGCTGGTGTGCGCTGAGCCACCCTCCTCCCTGCCTGTGCAGGCTGGCTGTGCCTGCGTGGCCCCTGAGCTCCCGAGGCTGCCCACTCCATCCCACCCGCAGGGCAGGGGTCCCCGTGCAGCCTGGCATAGGGGACACAAAGCGGAACGGCCACTCCGCTTAGCATGGTTGTGCTTGAGCTGGTCCCACCCAGAGCTACTCTGCTCGAGCACCGACCTCTTGGTGCCCCATGAACCTCCTGCATTGTCTTTATAGAAAGGTCATCACGTAATTGGGCGTGAAAACACTTAGTAAAGGTCTGTTCCTATGTGCCGTCATTCCTTCTTTTTTACATTTCTTTCCTCCTTTGATTCTACCCAATTAGCCTATGACAGAGAAGCAGTACTTCTCCTAAAAGAGAGATAGTATTTCTTGTTGACTCCATACTTGCCACCTGTATTTTCCCTGTTGTTTCGCAGGGTTCCCCCCGCCCTCTCCCCAGCTTCAGTGGCTCTGCATCACAATTGCTCGGCTTGTTTACTGATATCTGACTCTGAAAGTTGACACTCTGCTCAAAGAAGCCACCCTCCAGCGCATCTCCCCATCCATTACCGCACGCTAACTTTGCCAGTCTCACTTTTGGCACTAAGGTACAACAGCAACCCTATAATATGGTCATTTTCACGCAACTTCAAACCCAGCATCTTTATTAGCAGGTGCTAAATTGCTCCTCCAGCTGCTGAATGGTAACAATTAACTCAATTAACATCTAAACAGATGTAATTTTTTTTGAGGAAACGAACAACATTAGTAACCACCAAAAGGGGAAAAAGGCTGCAATTACAAATGTGGAAAAAATCATGCACAGCTACAGACAGGCGTGTGCTGTTTCCAACGTCCCCTGGAGAGCTGTTAGAGCACGGCCCTTTCTCTGAGTGTTGGCAGTACGTGCAGCTCCTAACAGGCACCGTACTTGCTGCTGGGGCTGAGGCTGTATCTGCAATGGATGCAGCACAGCTTGTCTCTGCAGAAAGGTTTCAGAGGCATGGGCTTCGTTTGTCAGTCAGAGGCCCTATGGGTGTTGCAAGTACAGAGGGATGATCCCCTTCCAGCAAAAGCAGAACTTTGCCAAAACAGCTCAACAAACCACGTTGCAAATGGTGTGCTTGAAATAATATAGATAGCTGACAAATAACATGTTCTTGCATCTCCCCGCTTCCTGGCTGTCGGTGGGATACGGTGAGGAGGTACTGGATGTGTAGATGTGTCGCTTGACGCGCTGAGCCTGGGCAATCTGTTACTGAACAGCCACATTCTGCAGTTTATAACCCAAAAGCCCCCATGGACTCCAGCCTTTTGGCGCCTGCTCCAACTGACAGACCTGGAGGTAATCACCTGAGTGCGGAAACCTCACCAAGTGACCACCTAAACTCATCAGTGCACCAGGTTCATCTTTGTGGAGTCACAGCCAGAAAAAGACATTCGTTCAAGAAACCAGACAAAAGCTACAAAGACCAAAAAAAACCCCAAACCCATACCAACCAACCAACCCAGGCTTCTGCATTGCTCCAGCTCCAGCTTGGTGACCTTTGTTTACCAGGGTGACCTCCTGTCCGAGCTGCGTGTAGCACACAGAGACATCTAATGGCAGCAGAACAACACTGCGAACGGCACAACTTAGGAACGCGTTACTGCGCCAGCAGAAACATGGGTGAAAAATGACATTTCCAGCCTGAGTTGTGCCTGCGGCCTCCCCTGTGCCCTTCCAGATCTCAGGTCTTGTTGAATGTCTGCAGGATGAGACTTTGCTGCCCCAGATTTTCCCACAAAGGAAGCGTCGCTGCTTTCAGTCTGCCTCTGGTTTTATATCCATGAAAACTCAAGTCTTCCAACTGCCACCCTGAGGTATGTTGGTTACCATCAAGCAGCTTTCACTGAGCAAAGCTTCTCTCATGGCCCCCGAGAGCTCAGGAAGCTCAGCAGACAGCGCAGCGCCGGGGCCCTGGCAGCTTGCCTGTGCTGTCCCCGGTGTGGGATGGCACCTCCCCAGCAGCGCCATGGAGACACCTGGTCTTCTGGGCTGGGGGAAAGGCAGGAGAAGATGCCTTGGTTGTAGTCTCAGGGCATTAGTGGCCTTCTTTGGAGGGGATGGGTAGGGATGCTCTCCGGTAACCCCAGTTTGGTCACCAGAGAGCACCCCCATACCCAGCTCCTCTTCTCGCAGCCATCCATGGACCCCTCTTCCCCAGTGAGGTCTTTGACTGCAAGCGGTGCTCCCTACGAGGGAGGGAGAGGATGCTTGGGCACGAAAGGTGCCCAAGTGACCCAAGGACCAGGACAACCAGCTGCTGGAGATGCCCAGGGAGGGAAACACAGGCTGTTGAGCAGGAAGGACAGCCAGGGATACTCCCAGCTGTGGGGCGCACTGCAGCCACAGGCTCCCCGGTCGGCTTGGAGGAGGCAAGCACTGCACCCGAGGACTCCCGTGGCACTTCCTAAAGTGCCATCGAAAGGGACCACACCCAGGCCTGGCAGACCCTGTGGGGCTTGGGGAACACGTGCTCGGGCCAGCCCCAGCGGGCAGATACCGTAAGTGCAGACCTCTGTTTGGTTGAATGTTCAGATTAAATTTTAAAGAGTATTTAATTGGCAATCACTCTGCTGTTTCCATTTACTCGCCCTGCATTTCACTGCATTCGCCTAAAGGTCCCAGGTAGGTGGCTTTTCACTGGTCAAAGGAGGGGAACACGGTTTGTTCCTGCTGTCAGTCGCCAGCCATGAGGAGCAAAGAAAGTGGGTAAGTCTCCCCTTGAACCAGAATCCCTCCTCTCGGTGACTGGAGAAATTCTGGGCTGATTCGAGGGGGATTTGACTTGATTTTGTGTTTTTTTAAAAGATCAATCATTTACATACCGCTGTCCTCATTTCAGATGTTGGCACCGAGAAAGGCAAAATCTAAATTTGTCTTTTGCTCGGGACCATGGCATTTCCCACATTCATTTTCATTGCATTCAGGAGGAAAATAAAATACCTCAAAGATTCCCTACAAAACGCTCTGTGCTGGGTCCAGCAAGAACATTCCCTTTTTGTTTCAGCCAATTTTTAAAATCTAGTAATTACCGTTTAGGTCAAGGGTTTCTAAAGAAAGTAAAACCCGAGCTCCCTTGAAACGAAAGACGGTGGCGTTTCGCTCTGCTAGCAATGACACGGTTGGCCAACAGCTTTCCCAAAACAGGATTCTGTCCCGTTAATACCTTGCCACGAAAAGGCTCTTCTCTGACTAAACAGCAACTTTCCAGGGGAAGGGACTCTGCTGAAAAAGTTTGGGGCTAATTATACACAAAGGAGCTGGATGTGTTTTCGCCCTCTTGCGCATTTCTCTCTCCCCTGCTTTGGGTGTAAACACGGCCTCCGGAGCGACGCACCCGGTCATGTCGCCTGCGTCATGGCTGGTTGTTGACAATGCTTACCCACTGCTCGCTGCCGTCCTCTCTTTTAATTTTTAATTGGCTGGAATTAAGAATCCTGCTGGAAACAAAGAAAACTTGGGGATAAAAACACGCACTGCACAGGGTTTGGTGAGGCAGTGGCTTAACCCAGGAGCTGACCTGGAAAAAGGCAGCTAAAAGAGATTCAAGACCTCTCCCGATGCAAATAGGGACATCGGTCTCCATTTAATCTTTATTTAGTCTCCCACTCAGCTTAAATGTTATGGACTGGACAAGACCAGCTATTTGTAAATCACACACAGGCTGCCCTCCTGCAACAGCATCTCGGTAGTAAGGGATGCTTTTATGCTTTTCAGACAATACGCAGCAAAAACATCTCTTGGTGTCTGTTCTCTGCGTATTTTTGCTTTTGTCCCCACTGGAAATGGTCCAGCGATTTGGGCAATGATAACTGTGCAATAATTTATCACCAGTCAATATTTGGTAGGGGTTTATCCGGCCACAGGAAGATGATAATTTCCTTCTGGATGAGGAGATGGAGGCTTACAACACCTTAACGCTACTCCAGGATCGTCGTTTTGATGGGCTGCCGATGGGACAGCTTATGTTCCCCTGGAAATCAGGGTTGCTGCCAAGGCTTCCCCCAGGCACAGAGCCTGGGTTTCACTTTTGGATGAGGACAGAAACAGAAGCAGTGCTTGAGAGGGGCTCCCCCCAGCCATCCCATGGGCGGTTGGTGCAGCAGCATCCCTGGCACGGGCTTTGTCCGGCCATGGTGCGTGAGTTCACCTTCGTGGTATCTCGGGCTGGGGATAGGGAAAATTCAGCAGGGCAGTATGGCTGAGTAATCCAACCCAGACTGCTAACAGCGTATGGACAACCCTCCCCTCCCTCCCAAAACCTCCACGCCATGTCTCAGCAGCTTGTGCTGGTCTTAAACTCCAGATGGCACGGGTGGGTTTTCCACCCATCCAGGCGTGGGCTGTGGCTGGCCCCAGCATGCCTCCCCTGGCAGCAGAGAGGAGATAGCGGGGTGTAAGCGCCAGAGGAGGCTCCGTTTTAGCTCCCCCCACCTGCAGAGTGACTGAGCCAGTCGTGCCCCATCCCCTCCTTCCTGCGGGCACTGGGGTGCTCCTGAGCCAGTCCCCCATGAGCAGGGGACCAGAGCTGCCTGCAACAGGGGTGCCAGTGCCTGGCTCCCATCCTGCGAGCTGCTTTGAGCCCGATGGGGTCACCCTGCTGCCCGTGGGTCTTGCTGCTCCCCTGCCCAGAAACACCCAGATTCCTGCCAGTTCCCCTAGCCAACCTGTTTATGGAGGAACTGATGAACCCTGAAGAGCTGCTGCGGTCCAGTCCTGCCCCTCTTGTGCTGCCAGGGCTGCCCGAGCATGAGGGCGCAGGACTCGATCCTCCAGCATGATAATCCGGGTGTTTCGGCGTCCCACAGCATGGCTCTACACCTCTGTGCACACCTCATGTCCCGGAGGGGCTTGTGGGGATGTTGGGAAGCCAGGATGCACGAAGCCATCTGCGACAATGACGCTCGCGCTTTTGGGGCCGTTGGTCCCATGAAAGAGCCTTTCAAGTAGGGCAGGGTCTGGGCAATCTCCTCTGTGTTTGCAGGCTCGAAGTGCGTGCCTGTTCTCTAATGAGGTTTATTCATGTCAGTGTTTTTCGTTGTTATGTGCAGTATCTGGATAAAATAACCCTGTCCCTCAGTGGGGAGTCTCCAGCACAGTGGTCTACACAAATACAAAATAAAATAACAAAACTCAGTTGATTTTTCAAGTAATAATGGAAGTCATCAGGATATGAGCCAATTCCCATCTCTTTCAGCATCCACTTGGTCTCTACTCCAAAGCTTTTTGGAAACCCTTAACTGGTAGCTTTGAAGCATTTGGAAAAAAATTGGTTTCCCCTCTTCATTGATGTACTGTCTCTTTTTTCTGCCAAAACCCACACTTTTTTTGCCAAAATAAAAACCCACTAGTGTATGAAAGCAGAGCTCATCCTCCAGGGAGGGGAGAGCTAGCAAGTAAGAGCTGACAGAAATAGAAAAGCTTCCAGGAAATAATATCTTCAGTGCTGTTTTATCTGCTTCATCATACTGCAGTCAGAAGAGATTTTACCCGGGTCCATATGAGCCCAATTAAATCTTTCTAATTTTCACATACCTCTCCAGAAAATATGTTGCAAACGAAGGTCACAAAGATCTCGTGGAGACTGTGTTGCTCTACACAGTTTCTGCAACCCTCCTCTCGTGACCGTGACGAGTCTGGCTGTGACCTACCATGCCTCATTGCGTGGCTTATGCCAAGCCCTACCGTGTCCTCAGGAAGTGGCCATCGGACAACCGTACGTCCGCAAGAAATTCATCAGCTGTTTGTAGTTTGTTGGGCAGGGACAACAGACCTCGCTGGTGAGGTTTGCAGGAAAGAGATGGTAGAACTGACCTGATTTGGATGGAATTTGTGGCTAAGAAAGCAAACACGCTGGGGATGTCCAGCTCTCCAAAGCCCACGGAGGGTCACTCAGTGTGCAGCACTACAGAAGATGTTTACACCAAGGGGGCAGAAGCGACCCCAAAAGACAACCCCATCCATGGAAGCAGGGGCAGGGCCACCTCCCCGGTGACTTGAGGACTCCACACAACTGCAGTCCCAATTTCCCACGGGATGTGCTGAAACACCTCCCACTCCACCATGCCTGAGACCTCAGGATGAGGCAATCAGGCAGGGTGCCTTTTCCATGACAGATGTCTGGGAGGTGTTCGTGAGCGGCTCCTTCCCAGTGGTATTTTCCAAATGCAAAGCCATTGTAAACCCGAGGAGAGTTTTGCCTCTGAGTGCACATTGCAGGAAGGGCTGGTAAAAAAAAAAAAAACCCAACCCAAAACAACCCCAACCAACCTTACTTGCTGAGGTTACAGAGGTGACTTTGTGAGAGCGGGAGCAGAGCTGAGCGCTGCCCTCCTGCCCTGCCACGGCCCACAGCAGGGTGGCAAAGCACCCTGGGGACATCCCCATTGGACCAGCAACTGAGCCATGTTGACGAGCCCCCCGACACCAGCCCAGCATCTCCCAAGCTCAGGAAATCTCAAGGTGCCAGCCTCGGTTTTCAATTAATCTTTCCCGCAGGGAAACCCACAGGTTTCAAGCTTCTCCCTGAGCAGGGACTGAGAAAACCTGACAAGTCTGACTTACGGATGATGCTGACTTGATTTTGCAAGGTGCCGAGCATGCACCCCATGCCTGGTGCTGGGCAGGGCTGCGATCAGCCCGGGGCAGGGGGAGATGCACCCCCCGCTCCCAAGTCCTTGCAGGCTCATGCGTTGGATGATGCTCTTTGGGGAGATCGGCAGCAGGTCGGGCTGCGAGACTCCCGCTAGGACACGTGTGTTCCTTTATGGGTCCAAAGGGAACATTTCTCATTATCTCTCCTCGCAATTTAATTAATCTGCGTTCAGTAATGAACCTTGAAATTTCAATTAAAAACATCATTACTAATCAGGACAGGATTCAAAACAGTCAAGGGGCTCTTGATAGCTTCACAGTGGCAGGAAGTTTGGGTTCAGGCTAGGATCTGTGTGCATCAATCTCTTTATTTTGGACACAGATCTACCATGTTTTACACTCCTGCCTGTCTCTCCCCCCATCCTGGCAAACCCAGGAACCGGAGACACAGCTTGAATTTCCTTCAGGCTTCTGCTTATGACAGAAAAACACAAGCCTCCAAAATAAACCCCAAAAGGGGAAATCACCAAAACAAAATCACTAAAAGAAATACCGGCGCTGCCGCCCGCCGGCGTTTCTCCTGGGACAGCCCCTGCCAGACGCGGTGCGCTCGCCCGCACGTTGGCCGGTGATTAAAATCTTGGGAAGGGAGATCTGGGTATCCTCAGCCTCGGCATCACTGAGCTGCACCGTCTGGCAGTAAATCAGAGAAGCTGCAGAATGCAAGTTCTGCCCTGGAAATGTCAGTATATCTTGACCCAAACGAGGTAACCCTCCCCGTGCCCAGAAAAGAGCTGCCTCCGGCGGGGCTGGATGAGGCTAATGATGCCCTGCTGCTTCGAGCACCACCAGGCCATAGAAAATTACTGTACTTCCAACACCAGCGCTAAAAAGTCGCTTCCATGACTGTAAATCCTGAGCCATGGAGCTGACAAAGCCCCTCCCTTGGCTATAGGTCACCAAGCAAAAATTGGTTGGGGGTCAGAAACATGGGGAAGACCTCTCTGAAAAAACAGCAAAGGTAAGCAAGGTAGGAAAGGGTCAAAAGAGAAACCAATCCTCTCTGTATACCCCCATTTGCCCAAGCCCTTTAAAAAAATACAAGAAAGGATAGTAACTACACGCACTGGAAGAGAATAAACTGGAGATTTTTATTTTTTCTGAGGAAAGCCGTGCCTCCAGAAAGGTTTGAGGTGGATCAGGAAAGCTCAGTAGGCAAGGGGCACGGGAATGCCAAATGGCCTGGCAGTGCAACCGTCAAAGGGAACAGCGGACAGAGGAAGGCAAAGCCATTTTTTTTCAATCTGATCCCAGAACATTTGGACTATAGTTTTCAAGCCTGGGCATCCAGAAATGGTTTTTTTTTTTCATGACCAAGCAATGCAACATGCCTTTGTTATTTAAATGAACTACAAGCGGTGTGTTATGGAGTGGTCAGCGCAGACATGCCGTGGAGCTACACTGGGAAGGTCTCTGGAGCATGGCATGTGCGTTATTTCCCAGATACACGATTGCATGCTGATTGTAGCCTTTTGTAAAATGCCCGGCAGATTGAATTATCAAACCCAGGAGGTATCTGTACAATGATGCTTGTTTTGTTTCCAGTGCTACACCAGACCGAAGCCTTTTTTGACCACTAAAATTCCATGTGGGCCCATGAGATTAGCTAGGAATGGGGCTGAGAGCTCCTGCAGACATGCTAGGAATGCTCTGGCTGTCCAGAGGATGCTTCGGGTCCCCAGTCTGGTCTGTGGAGCACAGCTGCCCGTTGGCAGGACAAGCATCTTCATTACATCAGAAAAACCCTCCTTCCTGGGTCCTAGTGACAAAAATACTGGGGTGAGGAGGGAAACTCTCCTGCCCATCCCTCAGAGCCAGGGACCATCCTGGATTTAGATGGCGTGTCAGCTGTAGGCAGGTTTTACTTGGCATTTGGCATTGCACGGACGGGGTGGATGTTGTCTACAGCACCACAGCTCTGCCTTGTTGGTAGGCAGATGGGCTGATCACGGAAACCTTGGAGCAGGCAATGCCAGGCAGAGCCCTGCTGGGTTCCCAGTGATGTTTGCAGCCAGCCTGTGAGCCAGGACACGTTTAGGAAGGGCAAGCACCAGAGTGATGCTGTGACAGTCCCCATCGAGCAGCGAGGCACCGTGCAGATGGAGCAGGATTCCTTGGGCGGGCACCAGAGACCGAGACAGGCGATACCCAGGCAGATGTGCCACTGACACCAGGGATGCCTCCAGCCTGACAGGTCTGGAAAAAGATGGGGAATGCTGTGGCCAGTCTGGACTGAGACTCTCACACTGCTCCCACCATGCAGCAGAGGACACGCTCCCACATGGGCATCTGAGCATCCCTTCTCCCTTTCCGGTTTCTGTATCCTGAATTTCTGCTCTGAACTCAAAAGCAACAGACACAAGTTATTCCCCAAGGCACCTTTGCAAATAGTTTTGAACTGTGGACACGACTAGAAGATTGAAGTTTGAGTACAGCTCTGTAAAGTGCAGGTAAAAGCCCCGTCACCCCAGCTGCCTCTCCAAGGAGAATGCAACCAAAAAAGGGTAAATGGCAACTCCGGAAAAACCTCTCATTTCATGTGCTGTTTCCAAAGCCTGGCTAGTCTACAGCTTGGATAATTAGATTTCAGCCGCAGAGGCAAAAATTGCAGACTAAATTATTAATCACAGATTGTTTGCCCAGTATCAAGTGAGACAGAAGCGAGCATTCAAAAAGCCAGCAGCTCAACGACGTTTCGGCTGCAGTATGAAAAGACGAGGTGCAGGCACCAGTACCTACAGCTCAAGGATATTCTCCCCACCGTCCACCCTGCAGCTCCGCTCCCCCGTGTGAAATGGGGATGGCGAGATGCCTCCTTCACGCACAGCACATCGCACGCGCCGGGATGACCAGCACGGGCTCTCCAAACACCTCTCCGGCAGTGAGCGCTTCCCGAGCATCTCCCACAAAAAGATACTGTGCTGTTAGTTACCGTTGTGCCTGCCCACAAAACAACCATCCTTCCTCTAAGTCTGGCTGGGCTCGCAGCTCAGAGAGAAAGGAGTGCCGGGGTAACTTTTTGTGGGGCCCACACCCAGGATTACGGCTTTGAAAAAGGAGGAAACATGGGAGCTTGGCTCAAAGGAACCCAGTAATTACCTGAGCAGGAAAAAAAAGAGCCTTTTCTTTCCTGGTAGAAAGCATCTGATAAAAGCCTGAGACCAGTGGTATTTATATTAGCTGATTTTACATCCTCCTTGTGTGTACTTGGACTGTGAGATATAAATCAAAGCAGGGGTTCATTCCAAGAACAGTTTATTTTTATCTGAGAAGTATGTGCTGGCGAACCAGATATTGGTATGTTGATTCTGTTGGTTCAGTGTGATTTATAATAGTTTCTATTGTATTATACTGTGTTTCACTCTGGAGTACTTAATTTATCCAAGTCGCGGGTTCAGGTTTTTTGTTTTCTTTCGTTTAATGTGTATTTTCTTATGAGTGGTTTTAGGTTTTAGTGGTTGGCTGCAGCGTTGTAGCACTTTAATGCAAAGGAAGAACGTAAAACCATGAAAACAAGTTCTAAATGGGTTTGCAATCAAACGTATCCTTCTCTAAATTGATCCGTGTAAGGTGGAGAGTAAAGCAGCACAGAGTGCTTCTCAATACATCGTTACCTTTTAACCACGGTGAATCCTCACCAGAAGATGGGGACCAGCCTGCATCCCTAGAAGCGATGAGGTCCAGGGCGGTACCTGCTGCAGGGGAGGCAAAGCAGGCACCGGCAGGCTTTGGAGACCTCGGCTGGCTGATACTGTGCACAGGATGCCATTAAACCCCTCAGCCTGAAATATCTGGTCACCAAAACAAAAATCACATGGGGTGGAGGGATGTAGCAGAAAGGAGATGATGGGAAGCCCTGTCCACTTTCAGCAAGCCCTGCCGTGCTGCCGCCCCGGTCCCATTAGCGGACATTCCTACAAAGCAACTTGCAGCTTGGCCCATCCAACCCTTTAATTTAGCTGCAGAGTGTGGTGTGACATCCAGGACCCCTTTGGTGCACCCTGTGCCCACTGCCAATCTCCCATCACAGTGAGCGGGACGGAGCCCACAGCCTGCCTGGCCCTGGGGAAATGCCATCCTCACCAGCTCCCGTGACCACATCACAAACCTTTGTAAGGGTTGGGATTTTGGCAATTCTGCAAGGACATCCGCTGACATGGCTTTACTTGGGCTCTGCCGTCGGGGAGGATTCACGCTCCAGCCATGGCAAGGAGAGTGCGCTGGGCTGTTCATCAGTGCGACGCCTGCGGCTGGTAATTAAAGCAGCGAGAGAGAGGGTGGAGAAAAAAAAAAAAGAAAGGAAAAATCACCTTCTTCAAGATTTATGAGAATATAAACTTGGGAGCTGAGCTGTTCCTATCACCATCTATGAGGCCCAAGGGACAGATTTGACTTAATGCAGAGTCGGATGTTTCTCTCGGTTATGAATTCAGAAGGTGATCTGGGGAGCTTGAAGCAGAGACAAACGAGTGCTTAAAGAGGAGCACACAGGAGCCTCGGCGCTGCCAACTTTGGTCTCAGTGTCTTATTTCTACAGCAGTACCCAAATCCTGCCTGGGCTCGGGACACACACACACACACAGAGTGAGGGTCCCCCACCCCATGCCAGTAAGATGTTTTGGGAAGGAGCAGGTGGGCAGCGGGTCTGCAGCCCACGTCTCCCAGGCACATGGACACCTATGACAGCAGCAACTGGGCTGAAGAGATGCCTGTCCCACCAGAGAGGGGTTCACTGCCTTGCAGGGAGACTGAGATGGGTGTTGGAGCACTGAGCCCTGACTTGTCCACCTCCAAGGAAAGCCATGGGGATGTTACATCCTTCCTGCTCCCTCTTTAATTCCAGCAGCCTGTGGTGAACGCATCTCTAACAAACGACTCATGCAGAGCCAGGAAAAGCAATGCTTAGGGCTCTCTTGCCCAGTGTCATGGCCAGGAGGACTCCACACCACGGAGAGGAAGGCACCCTGCACCCTAATATATCTTAATAAAAAAGTCAAAGAAATATGTGTCTAGGCAAGGACAAAAAAAACCCCAAAAACCAACCAACAAACAAACAAACCCACAAAAAAAAAAAAAACAGTGCCTCCTGTCTTCATGAGGAAGTTTTGAAAACACAAAAAATGAAAACATCCAACCCGAGGACTTCGAATCCACTTTGGAGCAGGACCGGGTGGTCTGGAGCACAAGATTCTGTAAGCAGCTGCAGACTTCCTGTAATAGGCGGAGGAAGCAAGGAGAGCTTTACCATTTTGGGTTTCTAACCCTCCACGGGAAACCTGTCTGCCCCTCGGAGTGATCCCCACCTTCACTGATGAAACAGCCACATACATTCCAGTTAAGGTAATCTCCTGCCTTAATAATTCATGGCCTGCTTTCAGGAGAGCTTGTAGTTTAGAGGAAATCTGAAAGCTGCTATATACATTTCAATCAGCCGCACTGATCAGTGCCTACCTTTATAAAAAATAAAAATAAAAATCAGTGAAAGCATTTTTATTAAGCTACAGGGTCAAGTAATAGCTCCTTCCAAGCCTCAGAAGTCACGTCTGGCTTATTTACACTCTTTTTCTCCCCTTAAGTCACATAATAAAAGCATTATCCTGAAAAGAAGAGAAAGATCTTAAGACAAAAGGAGTGCTGCGTGAGAAACACACTTTTAACAGAGTGCCTCACTTAAAGGTTGCGCTCAAGGAGTCGTCCTTCAAGGGAAACATCTCCATAGATGGTTTGCATGCCTGCTTCCATATTGCCCATCATTATTACCATCATTATATTCTTTAATTGTCCTAATTGCATTAGCGCCGGTGGATATTATTCCCGTGGGGGTTTGGATCTGCTGAGACTTTGCAGACTAACCTGGCAGGTCAAGTGGGAAGCGAGGAGGTAAGGGGAGGTGTGAGCAGACAGGGTGACGTGGCCAGCATGATGAGGGATGCCCCAGTCTGCCGTGTCCCCTCGGCTATGGGTCACGCAGGCTGCAGGGTCACCAAAACGCTGCTCCCCGGGGTCCACCTGAACGCTCCTGGTCTGACCCCTCCAGATCTGTGCTCCTCAGGGGGCAACCAAATACCGCTGGCCTGGCGTCACCCTCCAACCCTCCCTCCGTGACACATCCTGAGGCACCGCCCTGGCGCTCCTGCTGTCCCTGGACTTGGAGAAGATGGGCTTCACTGAGAGGTGATGATGCTATTGTAACCTATCTCCTGCTTCCTGGCAGAAGATACCTCTCATAAAATGGCTGAGGATGAGATGCTCACCTAATTACAGCCCAGCATGCTGTTTAAATAAAGTGGGGCCTAAAAAGTATAACAGGGTGGCTGTAAAACAGCAGAGCTCATGGAAGCCTAGGGAGCTACTCGGATCTACACCAGCTCGAGGGGTGACCCTTTACTATTCAAAGACTCACCCTTTGCTGGAAAAGGAGTCTCCTCAGCAACGCACGGTCCCGGGAGTCAAGCAGGCAAGGCAGACGTGGAAGCCAGCGCATGAGGAGCCAGCACAAAACCTGGAGCACTGCAGTGTGTCCTTGTCCGGTTGCAGCCATGGCCACCCATGTGCAGCCTAGCTAGGAGAAACAGAGACACTGTCAGTCTGTATTAGCGCTGTGCTCCTCCCAAGTGAGTGTGCCTGCTCCCAAAGCCACTCTGAGCAGCACCGACTCCTTCAGAGAAGTGTCCAAAGAAGCCCTGCCTGAGACAGCTGTTGGTCAACCTGCACTGACCCAGAAGTTGTACCACAAATCCAATTCCTGTCAAAAACTCAAGTCTTTGATACATATTTGCTTCTTCAAAACATGGGGATTCTCCATTTCCATAAACGCCACAAAACCCGTTTTGGATTTCAGCATCACTTTCCACCTCAGTGATACTGCTGGGCACGGGGTTGCTCAGGCTAGTTGGGTGAAAAAGCATTTAGCTGGTTAGTTGGTGATTTACCTTCCTAGAGCATCAGCAGGTCTCCCTTCTTCCCCCTTATCTACCCGTAGGAATGGATGTCTCCCCTTCCTTGTTAAGGATACACCTCTACAGACGAGGTGTTGTTGGTTTTCTCCTCTTAGCCAAGACACTCCTCATGTTCTCACCACACCCACACCTTTTCTTTCCGCACACCTTCTCCGTTTTACAAGGAGTCCTGGCAAGGTTTTGTAATCCTTCATAAGCCTTGGCTGATTTAACACGATTCACAGAGATGACTGAGGGACAGAGGCAAGCACCTGACTGGGAGAAGAAAACATCCTATAAACCAGCTTCTAGATGTTTCAGAAGCTGATCTGAATAACCTGAAGACACCAATGTGGTCTAACATACCGCTGGGGCTCTGGGATCCATATTCCCGGAATCAGGAAGATCCCAGCTTTCCAGTTCCAAAGGACTTAGGTGATGAAATGCTTGCAGCCTACAACTGTTGCAGCCATCAGAGCGGCACAGGCAGGACGGGTACTGCCAGCCTTTGAAGTTCATGGGAACTCCTCTGATATTCTCGCTCCTCCTCAAGCTCCATCTCCAAGAGTCACTGCCTGAGGACAAATGCCATGCTCTTACAAATCTCCAAAGCTCCCAGTCTCCAAGACCTTGATTATCGTCTTCTAGCCCACAGTTTCCAAGTCAGTGTGGGATTTTCCGAAGCACTGCCTTGTGGCACCTGGGTAAGAGCAGCTAATTACACCAAAAGACTCAACAAACCTTACGGTGTGGATCTGACTCCCTGTCAAATTCACAGCCATTTTACTTTTATTTCAGGCAGCATAGATTTATCCTGCAGTCAATTACTCCCACTTTCGGCCTTTGTGCACTGCCAGGTATTTCAGACAGTATGAAAGACGCTCTTAAAATACTCTGAATGACTGCTCCAGGCTGTTGTAAGCAAATGCTTAACCCAATGCATGGAAAAAAAATACATCCCTGTTCTCACCGGAGAAGTCAGTGGGCTGCGTCTGTGATGAGGCAGTGTGCTGTTCTGCAGAGCACCATGACAGGAGCAGCAGTTCAGGCTCAAGGTATCAAGTGGGCTTGGTACGACGGATGGGCGCTGCTGAAACAATATTGGCTGGCACTACAGAGTTCAAGGCTAGACTAAATCGGTCAAGTGATGCTCCTTTTTAATTTCACCATGAGGAAAGGCAGAAAAGGAGGCAGGAAAGGAACAAATAGCTCAGAGGCATCCAGGGCCGATGTGGGAAGGTGCAGAATACGGCAGCAATAGCTCTAACAAACCCCTGATTTTTGTTTTTCCAAGCTTTCCATTGTTAAATGCACCTAAAATCATTTTGACCTCTCTCAGCAAAGGCAAGGAGTCACACAAAACCCACACAGGACGCGCAAGGAACAAATGCAGAGGCACAAATGCATGTTTCAGCACAAGGTGAGGCTTTAGCTGGTTGGTTTAGTACCCACATTTCAACCGAGCTGCTCGGAGTCAGCAGACACAGTGTGACCGTCACCATATAACCAAATTATCCAAGACTGCATCCCCGCTTCATTCGCTGCTCCCCCCCTGAACTCCTCTGCTTCACTGCCTGAACCTGCTGCAGATGTGGACATCCCAAAGCTGGGGTGGGGATGCAGGAGGATGGAAAGGGGAAGGCTGCTTGGGAGGGTGAAGTGCAAACAACCAGCTGGACACAGGGCTCTCTTAGGGAGCAGCTGCCAAACCTCCTCCTTCAGACCTGACACCTTTCTCCAGCTACCTGTAATGAGGGGAGAGATCGAACACAGGGCGTCTCGAACCCCGGCCAGGAGCGAGTCTGACCCCAAATTATTGCTCGGTTCTCCCCCCAAAACACACAGCTTTTTCCCCAGTAAGAAAATTCAGAAGGTCAGCAGAAAAGGCGGTCTCGTCTTCTGAAAGAAGGTGGAAAATTTCAGAGACCTTTCAAGCTGGATAGAAAATGTCCACTTTGAAATGTCTCTTACCGTCACTTAAGAGACGATAGAGAAGCATCAGCTCCGCACATGTGTGCACAGATAACCTCTCTCGCTATCAAAATTTCTGACTCCCACTCTGAGGTACTATAAATAGCTCTGTGCACAATTAGCAGGTTTCAGGGCAGTCTGCAGAAAATCATAATCCACATAAAATCAATAGGATCAGCTTTCCCTCCTGTAACAGCAAAGGTCAGAGGCAGATCAAAGAGGCAGCAGATACGACCCCGGGGACAAGCGGTGGCAGCAGCAGCACTGCAACCTGGCGATGCTCCAGGGTCCCCTCTGCTTCACGGGACGACCCCCACGGCTGCAGTGGGCTGTGGATGCAGAGCAGCATCTCCCCGGCAGTGCGTGCCACCCCGCTGCATGGCAACACGTGTTTCTTGCATTAAAAATGCATGGCATCAACCCTGGCTGAGGTCCCCCCAGCCACAGATTTAATATTTCATCCATGCTGGCTGTTTGACTGGAGCGACTCTATTACCCACCTCTCCAGCTGGCTCCTGCCCCAAAGCTGGAATGACACAATCTGACAAGGAGTTTTCTCCGTTCTCATCTCTGCAGCACCCCAGCAGCAGCAGCCAGGACACGGTGCCCGCTGACAGTGGCCACAGCCCATGGTGTGTGCAGCCCGTGCGTGTCCAGCGTGTCACCCGTCTCAGAAATCACTGTGGTCCAATGCCAGAAGTATGTTTGAAAGACAAGCAAGGGTCCTCCTGGCTAGGACTTGCTTTTTCCTATGGAAAACCAACATTCCCAAGCCATCTTTTGCTTCACCCTTGCGACAGTTTGGGAACTAATAGCATCAAAGGACTGAGATTTAAGAGACAGCAAAGCTCGATTATCAGCTGACAGAGTGCAGAGCTCCTCCAAGCAACACATGTTTTTATCTTCCCTTATCTTCTTTTGCCTGATTTCACCAGAAACTGTCTGCAGCATTAAAATCCTTATGGACAATACCGTGGAGATGGTCGATGGCTTTGCAAGAGCAGTTCTGTGCTCCACCAAAGTCCAGTAAATTACCCCTGGCAGGTAGGTATACAATCTGCTGTGTCTCATGGCTCAACACGGGGAGTTTCCTTCTGTAGTCGTTCCAGGGATGAGCTATGTAGGTTTGGCTCAGGAGAGCCTCAGGACTCCATGTGCTTTAAATTCCCTTCACAGTACTTTCTCTCTCGTGTCATTAGGTCATAAACTGGATCGTACGGGCAACATGCGATCTTAATTTCACACTGTTCAAGATCACAAGGTCTGATCTAACACCAATGGGCCCTTGCGGGTGCCAGACACGCCAGCTCACAGCATGTTAACCAAAGAAGTCCGGGCTTGCAGCTGGACCAGGCGTTGCGGTAACACCAGAACACGTGTGGTCATCTCTTGGGGTGAGGCAACCCATTCCCACAGGCCACGTTATTTCTGCTGGCTTGCTCAGATGTGCAGGCTGTGGCTTTCTCACTCTGCCATCACAGACACTCGTGGTTCAGGGGATGCACGGGGATCCTCAGCATGGGAGAGACCAGTGGAGATCCTCTTCTGCCTCTTGAATCTCCAGTTGGCTGGGACAGGGAGATGGAGCCTCAGATCTTGGGCAGGAATGAAAGGGAGGCACTTAGGCAGCTCATCAGCAGTCTCCCAAGCTAGCTAGCTAGCTTCAGGGTGTATGCTGTTGTGCTCCAGATTGGAGCTTCTTCCCAACACGCCTGGCAAGGACATCGGGTGTGGAGGTGGAGGGAGCGGGGGTGAGAACGCCTCCGGGATCCAGATGAAAGAGGACGGAGTTCAGCCCACGCTCTGTTTGGAGTCCATCAGAGACATCGTTTTGTGGGAGAAAAAAAAAAAAAAAGATTAAGTCTTTCAGAACTGCCTTTTTCCCCCTCTCTAGGCTGGTTGTGATGGGCCTGCCCACTGCATCAAGCAATTTAAACGCCTCATTGCATCTGGGGCCGTGCAGGAACTCACCCTGCCAGTGCTTCCTCCTGGGCAGAATTTCCCTTTACAAATGTCACAGAGGAAATTGTTTCCCCGAGAGCTTTATCGCTGATTTGACACGGAAAGCCTGGCGTGTGCTTTTTCGGGGGGGACGCTTGTCATTGGAAATGGCTGTGGAACAGCTTGCAGAGGTGAAATCAGGAAAGAAAAGGCTCCACCTTAGCAAACACACATCAGGACTGGGCATTTTGCAAGGCAGGTGATGGTTCTTTGAGTTACTTTTTACAGTCTTGCAGATGGGTGAACTGGCAGAGCCCAGGTTTTTACAGCCCCAGAGGCCAAAACACTTTGCAGCCGTGTCACCTCCGAGCATTTTGAAGGCAGCTGATGTTTGTGCAAAGCTGTTCGTCACCAACAATCTGCTAAGATCTGGTTGATAATTGAGTGCTTTATTTTGGTAGGAATGTTCTATTTTTATGCTCCAATCACACCATATTCACCCTCCTCTTTCTCAACCTTTAATCTTCCCGCCCTTTCAAATAGCCCACTTTCCATCCAAGTATCTCCAGCGCTTTCCAGCAAAAATATATAAACCTAATGACTAATGAGCAATTAATGCATTAGAATGCTACAGTTGACTCTTCTTTCATAATTACTCATGACAAAAAGCACCCATGCCCATTTTAAATGCATGTTACCATCTCTTTTTCTGCTGCTTGGTGGGTTTTTTAGGTGAACAATACAAGCTCAGTCTCATTTCTGACCTTGACATGCATGTCTCAATCAAACCTTGCATGAGAGAAGCGACCCGCAATCAGAGAGAGCAGATGCTTATTCCCTGACCAGAAGGAATTATCAGGAGAGACTTGAGCCTTTGATACTAGGAATAAATTTTCAACCAGAAAATTGAATACAGAAATGCTCACGGAGAGCATGGCTTTCTGTGACAGAAGCCTTTCTTTTTCAGGCAATGACAAGGACCTTGCAGTTTGCCTTCATTATTTTATGCATTTTTCTGATGTTGTGATCGAACACAGCGACGCTGAGTGCTCTAACAGCTGTTGCCTTCCTTCAGGAGCTGGCAGTTGAATGCAGCTCTGGTTGAATGCAGGCCATTAAGGGTGTAAGGTTGGGAAGTGGAAAATCAGATTCCCTTGCTCATTTTTGAGGGTTTGACTGGTCATGGGAAGTCAGAGGCAGACTTCCAAGCACTAGAATAGAATCACAGAATGGTTTGGGTTGGAAGGGACCTTAAAGACCATCCAGTTCCAACCCCCCTGCCATGGGCAGGGACACCCTCCACTAGACCAGGTTGCTCCAAGCCTCATCCAGCCTGGCCTTGAAGACAACCTCTCCAAACCACTGGGATAGAGAGAAGATGCCGTTTTAAAAACCACCAAAGTGACTCTGAAGCCCAAGTCTGGCTTCCAAAAGCCTTTCGAACAACCAAGATTTGGGGACAGTTGACACAACACTATGGGCCAGGTCTTCTGGAAGCGAGACTCACTGTAGTCCCATTGATCCCATTAGGAATATCTGTGTGAGGTGAAAGAGGTCCCTACTCACCAGTGTGTCCTCCCAGAGATCCTGCAGCAGGTCCTGCATGGGCATGGCGGAGCGATGCAAGGAAGGACCTTCTGTTCATCTTCACAGCATCAGGGAAGTTCACAGCTCTCGGTGCCAGTGTCTCAGGTCTCTGCACGTATGGGCAGCCACTGGTCTGTCTGTTGGAGTTAATTCATGTGCTCAAGGTTACCCACACAGCCATGTGGACTCATCCTATAGAAATGCAATGGGCGATGAATTTTTGGGAATCAGCTCCATGCTTTGGCTTCTACCACAGACCTGCTCCACAAGGAAGCATCTCCAGACACTAACAGATGTTTCACTGATGGAAAGTCATTGAGAGAAAGCAGGGAATCATGCAGTCCTCTCTAAGGATCTCATCTGCTGGGGAAAATACGAGGAGCAAATGCTCTCCCTCATTAGGCTCCAGCACAAATTCCCCTCGTGTTGCTGCTGTAGCCTCAGATGCCATGTTATTCCCTACCCATTCTGTGCCCCCTCCTCCTGCATCGCTCTCCTTAAACATACCCCAAGTCAGGCTGCAGCTGTAGGAGCCAGCTATACATTTGCCAAAGACCAGGGAAAACCACCACTACTGCAGCTAAATCTGGCCCTGGTACCCTACATTCGCCTGGAAGTTTGAAGTAAACCATTATTTCCTTTCCAGCCTGAGGCAGGAATAGAGCAGTGGGAACATCTCTGATGGGCCCTTTCCAGCCTTGTTTTGAGAGCAGAGTAACCTACAGGTGAGCAGCTCTGTGTCCCCTTGCTGAGGGATGACAGAGTATTTTGGGTCGTGACTGCAATTTATACAGCACAAAAAAGGTGAATGGTTTGGTCCCGTGCTCCTGGATCCCAGACCGGAAATGTCCATGACAACACAAGAGAAACACAAGAGCAGATACATATGTACTCTGTTGAGTACAGAATAGGAAAATGTGAAAGTGTGGTAGCACTTTTTATGCTGTAAAAACACCCAGGGTGTATGTTACGGCGATAAGATGTGACTACGCGATGCACTGGGATAGCTCCACCGACAACCCAAGGGGCAACACCTCTGGTTATCAAATTCAGCAGGCGTTTTCCCATGAAGGGCAACGTGCTGCATGGGATGTGAGAAACCAATCCACCCCGAAGGAAGCAAGGCAAGGCTCATCCGGGAACACCGGCCAGGTACTTGGGGAAGCTACTCTGCCATCCGTCGGAGCTGGAGCGAGCAGAAGCATTTGGGAACTCATTCACCGGCATCTGCGGAAAGGTGGGACCTGCTATAAACATTGCTAGAAGACAGCTGGATTGAGTCCTGCAGTCTAGTCATCTCCAGACTCCAGTCCTAAGCCCGACTTCCTGCGGCACTGCCTGGGATTTCCCGCTGAACTCAGAGCACAGCAGGGCTTTCAGTGCTTCGCTCCCCCAACCAAGGAGAAACCAAGGGGCTTTTGGCCCTGGGCTAGAACAGCAAACTTGCAAAAGAGACAAGTCTGTGGCCATTGTCTGGAGGAATAGGCAGAGACAGAAAGAAATCATCATGTGGGATTTGCCAGCAGGATTCCTAGATTCGGCACCGTTTTGATTATGGTAAAGCTAATTCCATGGGATGTCAGGGAGAGGACACTGGATAGACAACTCCTGCACCAGCCAACCTCTCCCACTTTTGGGGTGATGCTTAAACTCATCTGGGGCACCTGAAGCAATGAGAAAAGCTTGCTTCTTCATCCTTGCAAAAAGCTTTGTGACCGAGGAGTCTCTCAGGGCTGCAGCAACGATTCAACAAGCCAGAGAAGTGTTGGAGAGCAGGGAAAGGCAGGGAAGACGTGGTGTCCCACCTGGAGCTGGCAAGCAAGCTGGGAAGACCTGCGAGGACAGCCGTCTGAAGGAACCCCAGGGTACACCTCCAGCTTACACAGTGCCGTGGCACTCGCCGTGGCATGCCAGCGTGCTGCTGACCCCGAGGAGAGAGGAGGCTTTAAAACACAAGGTCAGTAGAGTCAGACCTCAGGCTTGAGATGGTAACAGCTGAACGACAAGCTGGGCTGTGAGAAACACTGCACGCAGCGTAGCTGTCCCGTTCCCTAGCCATTAAACCACGATGGTTTACTGGCCATCACAGTGAAGACAGTGAGATGGAGAGCTTAAATGTGCTACAGCCTGGGATATGTCGTGCACTGACCATCAGCCTGAAAGGGCAGCCTGTATGCTGCCCAGGAGAGATCACAGCAGCACTGACGATACTTCTCAAAGAACGATCCTTGGGAAGAAGGCACGGAGGAGCGGAAAAAAGAAAACACAACCAGGTGTGGTGTGCCAGCCTTAAAGAGAGACTCGTGGTGTCCCCATGGACAGCGTGCAAGGCAAAGACCTGCATGGACACTGGCCGTCTGGGGCTGTGGTTAGTCACAGGGACAATGCAGAAAGACAAGGAGCAAACCTGGTGACCTCCAGCTTTCCTGCCACGATTTCATTCTTTAGCTCTGTAAAGGAAAATTCCATAATCCCTTGATGTTTTAATAGGAGAGTTGTTCACCTCCAAGCTGTTTAGACAGCAGACTATGACCCCAGCAGTTTGCAATGGCTTATTAAACCCAATGAGCCTGAAAAGAGAGTGGGAAGGAACTGGCAAGAAAACGATCCTGTTGCAAAGCCTTTCTGCGTTGTTGGGCTTGGTTTTTGGGGAAGGGCTCGATGACTGGGAGGGAGATTGGGCAGGTTTCATACAGTATTCCCCATCCTTCCCCCTCTCCCTGGTAAACATAGTGGCAGAGCTTCTGCTGCAGACTGCAGCTATGCAGGGTCCTCCAAAATGACCCAGAAACTGCTGCCTTGATTATACCCCTCTGCCTGTTCAGACCAACCAGAATTCCACTACAGCACCTTTCTACTGGGCATCCACAGGCATGTTTGGCTACACCACAGTATCCAGACCCCCATGAAATACAGCTTGTCACTGCAGGGTTATTATCAGTCTGCTACAGGGAGATCTGCTTTTCCACTGGAGAAACCCAAGGAGCATGCAAATCTAGAGATTTATACCCCACTGATGTGGGGTACAAATTCTGTTGTAAGGATCCACTGGAGGTAGAGGCTTTGCCAGTCTCTATTCCTCCCATTCATCAGCTTGGAAATGTGACCTCTTAAAGGAAAAAATTGAAAATGCAATTGCTTCTACAGAAAAAGAAAAAATAACACACCCCCCCACCCCCCCAACAGAAACCAAAGAAAAAATCCTAGAACCATTTATTACCATGAGCCATCATCTCAAAATGTGGGTGTTCAGCACCTGGCAGCCTATTTTGGAAGGATATACAGCAGCACAAGGCAGGATTGGCTCCGGAGCCACTTGAAGAGAAGTGTCAGGACCATGCTGCTCTGAAAAAGAGAGAAGAGAAAGGAGAAAATGACGAGGAAGAATGGCAGGGCGTCTAACACTTTGCATCTAATGCCTCCACATGGCTGCAAGTGCCGTGGCAATTTGGCCCCGATAACACGGATGAAGAGATGTTGCTAACATATTGCTTCCTTGTCAAATGTCTCACTGGTTTTGCAGCCAAGTCTCCTGCCAGCGAGGCCGCAGCAGCTCCTCTCCGTTACTTTCATATGCAAAGAGGTTGTTAACTCAATTGCCAATAAAATTCTAGTGGGTGGAGAGGAGGACATCTGCCTGTCTAGTCCTGTGCTTGCCAACATGGTTCTTTTATTCCTCCAGAAGCCACGAGCTCCTACTCGAGCTGGTATTTTGACAAGCATTTCTGTTTTCTTGACACAATGGGCAAAGTGGGCACAGATCTTGCATGCCACTCGTAATATGTTTTCTGTGCTGTGATTTGCATCCTTGCTGGAGGACGCCTGGCAGAGCGCTGCACAAAGCAGAACGAGCAGCTTGGACAGTGGGTTTAGTCTGACATGTAAATGTACCGCTTAATTATGTGCAATTGCGGCGGGAGAACGTGAAGAGGACGCTTTGCAGGCTGTGATGGCTACGAGGCTCTGACGAATTGGGGTTGGGGGCGGAGGGGGTGATGGAAGAGGCTTTGAAGGAGGGAGGAAAAAAAGGACGGGGATAATACCGAAGCAAATGAGTTGTCAGCAGAAAAGCGATGAACATGCGTGTTAAGGACGCGACTCTACTCTCGGCTGCTACAGGCCCGAGGGGCCCAACAAACTGAGGCTACGGCCCCTTAGGGATGCTTCCCCAGAGCAAAAGGGGCTTTCGGGGCACCTGTGCTCTCGGCACGGCCGCAAAGCTGCCCTCAGGCCCCGTCAGTAGAGCTGCAGTCGAAAATGAAAGCTACCGAGCTATCAGAAGTGGCAGCTGAGCCACCAGGAGTGGGGTAGGTGGACTCGAACCCCTGGGGGTTGTGGCCAGGCCACGTGATCTTTTCCAGCCCTAACTTCTGGGTAATCTCTGCTTTCACGGCTGAGGATGAGCCACCGCCTTTGCGACCCCGTGCTGGGGTTATATCTACTAGAGGAGGCCAGGCAGCCAGAGGGATTACTGCGGAAAAGGTTTAGGCACATCAGACCGTGCAGATGGTGGGAGCCAGAACCTCTCAGGTATCACACAGGGCACAATCAGCTCTCCTCCATCCCCATCTTCCCTGGGCCCTCCCTGCGTGCCAAGCCTGCTGCCAAGCCTCATCAATTTCCCTCTCTGAGCACCGTTCGACAGAGGGGTGTTGGCAGACGGGCCAACTGCACACTCCTACGGCTGCCCAAGGGCACAGCAGCCAGCACTGCTGCTCTGCCTTCGCCCCACAGCCAGACCCCCCTCCTCTTCTCGGGACAACCACGGAGCTAAAGGACAGCTAATTTCATGCCATATAAACCAGATTCACTTTAGCAGAGAAAAATAACAGAGAACTTTCTTATCTCTCTGGGGAATGTCTTGAGACTCAAGCTGTTTTATTATCTGGGTTAGTTTGACATCCGAGAGGAGAAGATTGCAATCTGAAATCTGGAATGGAAAGGGGGTTAGTCAATGTCATTTCCTATGTTCATAAATAAATGACCAAGAAGAGATACATGTCAGTCTGTTTTCATTTATTGGGCTGGAGGTTCATCTTTAGAACAAAAGATCAGGAATTTATTGTCTTATTAAATATCTGGAGGCTTTTAATAAGGTGCTGTGTTACTCTGACCATCTTACCATTTGGTAATTTGATTATCCAGTCTTTCTGATTCTTAATTGATAATTAATTTGAATAACATGCAAAGAATTGAGTGATGGAAGAGAGAAGGAGAAACAGATGGTTGGTCTCTGCAGCTAGAAAACATTTAAAGAGGGGAAAAAAGTATCACACTTGGAGCATAACAATATAGTTTGTTATTCTCTAGGAAGGGACAATGGCATATATTGTGGCTCATGTCTTCAAACTTCTGCCCTGATAAAAGAAAGGAAGGAAAAGATACTGAGACCACAGCATAGAAAGGTGGGTGGGAAAACACGCAGGGACTAGAGAGCTAGGAGACATGAAATCCGGCATAGCCCTGACTGACAAGAAGAGGGATCCAGGGCATGTAATTTGTCAGAGGTCATGTTGATGTGGACAATCTTAAATTCAAGTTCTCCTTTAATGTGCAAAACACTCGAAGATGGAAAGATGTGAGGCCGCAATGTATGGCGGCTCTGATTTCATTTAAAATGTAGTTATTTGGAGGAGATCTGTATATTTATGTTCTGAGATGAACTCCTTGCCTCTGAGTACACTACAGAGAAGATCCAACTTCAGGAAACTGAGAACAGGGCAAATGACACCAAAAGGGCATAGCTTTTCTTAACCCCCTGCAACATCGCTCTTTAAAGTCTCACTGGCCTTCCCAGCCCCTCATCATCATCTCCAAAATTTCCACCAGCCACCAGACCTTTGGGCAGAAGCTGGGTACCTGAGTTTCTGCAAGAGACACCACTGCCTGCTAAGGCCTGTGCGCGGGAGTGGATTGCCACTGCGAGCTGCACCAGTCCCATGAGCGTCATGTCGATTTTCTTCCTTCCACAGAGAGACACTTCAGGCTTGTACTCGATCGTGTATTGGTCAAGCCACGGCCTCTGGCTGCAGAGCTCTTCCTTCTGGTGTTTCTGGACATCGCATGGCTCAGCCTCCTACCACGATGAGTTTTATGAAAGCATCTTTTCCCAGAATCTACACCCACATTTTTCAGAAGGAATGTTACTTAAATGCATTCGTTTCTCTTTCCAGGACAGTCTATTCTTATGGAGACAGGCAAGAGTAGGGACTGAAGGTAACTCTGGCTTTCACTCCAGGAGGGCAAGAGGAACAAACAAGCAGTGTATTTGCACCCATACACCCACAGATGTCCACGGTTTTAAGCGGAGTAGCCCAAAGCACTGACATCACTTGAAAGATGAACCAGAAGCCTACAAACACATTTGTCTTGTACCTTGGATGGTGTCATGCTGGTTCCAGATCTGAAAGATATCTCTCTAGCACAAAAGAGGGTGCAACGAAGGGCTCTGCAATTGTGCACACCAACCTGGACCCAGGGTGAGCTGACCTCCACCAGTCCCTCCCTGAAAAGACCTGGGACACTTGGGCCATCATCAATGAAAGTGGCTTACAGCAAAGCCCCCGCAGCGAGACAGGGGCCGTCTTCTCCACTTTCTCCTTTCTCTGTATCACAACCACTGGCCTGTTCCCTACCACCCCCAGCGTCTTGCTAAGCATCCATGTCACATAAATCCTTTTTTGCACGGGCACCTCAGAGGCTGGAAAAGAACCTTCAGAATATTCAGTGCACTGGGGCATTTTCAAGGACACTGACACTTCCCAGGTGGCCAAAGATTTATGGATTTGGACGCAAGGATCAGTGCTGAAGAGAACACAAGCACATACCGCTCTGCATTGAAGCTGCTGACTGCTGTTTGCTGCCTAGCAGCCCACTTCACTTTTGCCAAGACACTTGTAAAACACTGGATATCCCAAATAAGGGGGATCAAAACTCTCTCTCTGCTCACCACACACTTTTGAACGCTGTCATCTGGTAAGATGACAAACAGCAATAGCCACAACATCAGCTGTGACATGACTGCTCCTTGCACAGTCTTCTTCCAGCGTTCCTAAGGATGCACAGTGCCCAAGAACAAACAACACACACAATGCATTTTCCTAGGGCCTACAAAAATCATTCCTTCCATTTCTTCCAGTCTCCCAACCCCTCCAACAGAGTAAGGAAGCAAAAAAATGTGATTAAAGAGACCCAGAATCCATCAGATGCAAATGGATTGCAACAGTTTTTAAATGGGTTAAATTTGCAGGCTGAACTACTTGGCAGAATCTCTGAAATCATTATTCTTTTAGTCATAGCAGTAATAAATAATAATAAATCTAAACATCCCAATGGTCCCCACACCTCCTGCATCTCCCTAGCTGCAGATCTCAAATATGAATAATAATTACAGCTTATCAAATCAGCCCGTGATTAGAGACAACATAAAGACATTTCATATTGTTAACTTCCTTGCACAAGAGGGAAAAAAAATCAGGTCATAGGGGTATTAAAAATTTATATCATAGCATTTGACTTGACTCATCTCTTAAAAAGAAAAAAAACCCAGCATGTATTATGTATTTAGGCAATTCCTTTTAAACCCTTTCTCAAATGAGCACAAGACGGGCCAATAACTTGATAGATGGATGGCCCTATCTAGCTGGTGTGTGTGTTTTATATACACGTACACGTGCGCACACTTAATGCGCACTCACACCTATACATAAAATCATATACATAGACAGAAAGGTATTTCAACCTATTTATATCTCTTAGCTGGCCAAAAAATACCTTGAGAGGGGAGAAGGAAAATCCTTGATTCCTACAGACCAGTTAAAGCCCAGATGACTGGAATAAATCAAGTCAAGCAAGGGGTTAAATTTTTAACTCATCGCTCAGGAGATTAGGAGAAGAAACCAGCTACTGCTTTGGATGGATTTCAGAAGCCACCTCGCACCCTGTGCATCAGTCCTGCTGGGCTGCAAATTTGCTCCAGGAGACCTTAGAGCACAGGCAATGCAGAGCACCCCGCACCGGGTAATTTCATGTACACAGCACGTATGTAAACACGCACCAGTCCTCTGACAAGCAGGCCCAGGTTTTCCACACAGAGAGTTGCCCAGAAAAAACAGAAAGGCTGTTTGTATCTGTTCTGCATAAAACCCAGGGACTGCAGTCACCCGTCTCTGGAGGCAGCCCTGCTCTGGGCACGGGCTGGGCAGGGGAGACCTGCGGAGCCGGCATCCCCCCAGACAGGTCCCATCCCATCCTCTGAACATCCCCGTGCTGCCAAAAAATGTACTCAAGCACCTGCCCTGTTCAAAGGGAGGACGAGCAATTTCAGTCTCCTGTTGCCCAAAGCTGCCCTGATCTTGGTACCCACGACTGCCAACGGATGGAGAAGCCTCCCAAGCTTTCTGGATGCCTCCTCCTTGCTTAGAGCCTTGCTTAGCATTTTCTTCAACCCCCCACGTTATAAAAAATAACTAGCATCCCCACCGTACTCAGAAAAATCCATCCACGTGTTTCCATGTAAAAATCTGTTTTTCTAAGAGACACGGTTCCGTGTCCAAGGGTGTCAGCACCACGTCTTTCCAAAATGATGCTGGAAACCTCAGAAAGGCAAAGACTGCAGCGTGCTGCAGCGAACATCTCCGGGTCAATGCCCTGGTGCCAGCCTGCTGTTTTCAGGAGAGGTCAGCGTATTTACAGAGATGCGTTAATAGGGCAGCCGCCAAAATCTCCTCTGAGATGTTTTGAAAGCTTAAAAAAAAACAAACCCTCAAATATATATTTTTTTTCAACATCTGCAGTCAATGAAAGGAGAGATGCAAATCTGCTGTCATTTGCATGCAAATTTTTTTACATCAAATCAGTGACAGAATGCACAATAAACACACTTTAAATTGAAATATTCCACGTTCACTTCCTCCTAGCCTTGCCTGCAGCTGGGATCCAATTTTCATGCGCGGCTCCACACAGGTGACCATCCTCCAGCGGCTCTGAAGCCAGGAAGAGTGAAGGGAAGATGGAATTACAGAGGCAAAGTAATTGCAACCAGCTCATGACTCAAAAACCAGCTGTCACGAGAGAGAGTAAAGATGAAGGTTGTTCAGAAATAAATGCTGTTAAAAGAGTCTGTATCTGTCTTAAAACCCAAAGCATCCTTTAGGATAACCGCTAACATTTTGATCACGGGGAAATACGATAATCGGTCGCCCTGGAGGCCACAAAATCAGGAATAATAGCAAATATCTCTGTAAGGCTTGTTTGCTACAGCCTTTAACCAGCTCATCTGATGTACGGCGACACTGGGAGGGAGGGCAGGGCTCATAACGTCGGTGCAGAGATGGGCAAAGCGTGTGCAGCAAGGCTACGGGGTTCGCTCAACTCGTGCGGGTAGCAGAGCAGAACTGGGAATCGGGCTGTGATCCATCAGGCCTTACAGTTATGCTTTTGCGTCTTGTCAGCATCCCAGTTCCCAGCTCCAGCCCCTTCCATGCCCAACCATCTCCATCCCCACATCCATCCCCATCCCCATGTCCAACCCCATCCCCATCCAGGGCACTTTCTCTGCCACATGAGACGCAGCAGGCCCTCCAGGCTCTCCATCTCCAGCCTTACGTGCCAAACAACGCTGATTTTAGGGCAGACACAGAAGTGCTTCAGAGCCTGTCTTCAGGGGTGAGCACCTCCATCTCCTCGTGCCATGACCAACCCCACCACAGCACCAGGCACGTCCCAGTTGCCCTTTCGGAGCTTATTTTGCTGCAGCTGGCGCTTCACTTTTCCTACCGGTTGAAAGCGTTTCCTGACGTCTGACCAAAATCCTTCCTGCTGTAATTTAAACCTGCTCATTCTTGTCACAGTTGGTCAGCTGAACATTTCTGCCACCGATTCCAGCAGCTCCCAGCGAGCCCCCCCATCCCCGCAGCGCTGTGCTTCCCGCGAGCGCGGCCCGTGGCGTTCCCGGGGAACATGCCTTCGCTAGGATGGGGAAAGCGAAGACCACGCCAGTAAATCAATCTCTTTTTTTAATAGCTTGAGGCTGGTCTGCTGGAAAGCCGGCTGGCCATCGGACTGCGGAATGCTCCCACGCGTTGCTGCCCGGTGCCGTGGGAGCAGGGCAGGCTCTCCCGAGCTGGTCCTGGCTAGACGGCTGGTGGTGTGGGAGCGTTTAAAAGTCACCTGGGTCTGTCTGTGCCACGCGAGAGCCGCAGCTGCTTGCTCGCAGCGCAGGCATGCCTCGCCGTGACTCACAAGCTATTAAAAGCCGCATTTCCCCCCATATTGCTCTACCTACAGATACAGAGAGGCGCCCAGCGAGAACCTTAAAGGCACTTAGGCTGGTTTGTTAGATCTCGCTGGAAGTTAAGCACCAAATTCACCTGCCTCTTAGAAATGAAATGCCTTTTGAAATCGAGCCTCGGGCACTTCTGAACTCCTTAAGCAAGCTGGAAACCGCAGGTCACCCAAGACACAGGTCAGCAAAACAGAGCTGCACACACCTTCCCGTCCTCATTTCTGCACGTGGCAAAGCCTGGGGGAGCACACGCAGGAGAAATCCTGGGGAACTTCTGCACAAAGAGCCAATGTTATTGCCCACTTGCACCACCTAACACACATTTTGAGGGGAACTCCTCCAGACTGTCAGAAGCACTGCAGGAAAAAAACCCAACAACACTGAAACGGTCCCAAATTGATCTGTTTCTTCTTTGTCTGCAAAAACCCTCTGCAGAAGTCAAGAAGAAATGTCAAAGATAGGGCAGGAAGGTGTGATGAGTGTTATCTGCCAAGGGTGGTTCTGGCATGCACACATGTGTGTCAGCATGCACACGCACATGTATGTGCTCTCCTGCAGCTTCCTGAGATGAAAAGAGTTTGCATTTGCTATTCAAAGGCCATTTAAAACGCAGGATCACTGAGCTGCTGCTTTTCTCCTTTGGTTTGGGTTGGGGGTTTTTTTCCGCCAAGAAAATTAAAAAACTATTTGAGACCATCTTATCTGGTAGGTGATGGGATAATTGGAAATGCCTCAGTAGAGCTGACATGTCCAAAGATACACAGAGGAGCAGCACGGACATCTCAGAGACACGCACAAACTTAATAAATGTTAGGGACAAATCTAATAACCGCTTGGCCGGCTCAACAGCTCTTCAGCTGATATAAGCGACACTAACATTTTTCCCAGTGTTTTTGCTGTTGTTTAACCCTGTGAGAGGTCTGCAGCAGCACTCTGCAAGCACCCATAAAACGTCCACGGTTGGAGGTTTCCTTGAATCAGCAGCACATCTGCCCAAGGTCTCCTTGGCAAACCTTGTCAGCTGCCTCTGGAAAAGCCCAGACGTTGCCAGCTGCAGGTCAGCCAGCAAATATTTCCTCCCTGGCTTACGTGCCCATAGACAGGGAAAAATGCTATTTGTGGCCATCTCCCACCTTTTCTGCTAAAAATAAAATTTGAAAGCAGTTGAGGGCTTCCTGACAAATGACAGGAAGAGTGACGGCACCAAGGATTTACAGAGAAGCAGGCAACATCATTCTGGGGCTTCCCTCCTTCTTCCATTTCCCCCCACATTTGTTGGTCCTACAAGGTTCATATCCAGCATCTCAGTGTAATGACCCCAAGGCAGAGGACCCCTCGCTTCTACCACGGAGCACCAGGAGAGGTGCAGCTATCCAAAAATCCAGCAGAAAACCACCTAACTGGAAGCAGAACGGAGGGCAGCAGCTGGTGGGAAGCTGAAGAGATACGCTCACCCTCTGACAGAGGCAGATGTTTAGCAAACTTGCCCTGCACGGGCTAAGAAGGGCACCCATGAACTTGTAGCTCTGTGGAGAGAGACCCCCTTCCAGCCGGGAAGGGCTGCGGCCCCACACTCGGGCACATCCCACGCCTCTCTGCTTGGCACCTCGCCATCAGGGAGATCACCTCAGGCGCAGCGGGCTAAACCCTTGCTCTCGAAACAGCATGTGTGAGCAGTTGCTCTGGACCAGGCATAATAAAAGCCACGCCACTTACATTTCCTCGTGCACAAGCAGGTTTACCTGCCCTTTGGCCTCCCGTATCGCTTGCATTTTATGGTAAAGCCTTTAAAAACCGGATGCATAACCTTCCGCACAGGCCACTGGCTTGCTCGGGGATGGCGCGGCTGATCATCTGCACCGTAGCATCGGTCAGCCTTCCCCACCGCTGATGTCCACCAGCCCCACAGCCTGACCCACGCACCTCTCCACGATGGATTTGCTGTGATCACCAATGCTTTGGCAGGAAGGACCTTCGGAGGCCCCTGGTCCAACCCGTGCTCGTTGCGGGCGATGCGGAACTGAGCCGAGCCTGTCGCAGGCGCGAGCACCAGGCAACAGGCAACACGTGCTGCCAAGGCTGGAAAAACCATTCATTCCCCTAAAAAATGGGTTTGTGGAGGCCATCAGCTACAGCACGGGGGCTGGTGGGGGCGGGTGGCTGTGGAAGGTGCCCGCTAGAGATTTAAGAAGGAAATGATGGGATGCTTTGGCAGGGAGACGAGTAGTGGAGTGCACTTCGGGAGGTCCTGCCTGATCCCTGCCCTCGTCTCCTGTGGGCATCCAGGAGGAGGCAAAGTTCAGTGTGGAGAAATCCAAGCAGCCGGAGGTGTCTGCTGGTGAAAGCCGGCAGCGAGGTTGGTCCCGGTGAGGAGGAGCATCAGCTTTTCGGGAGTGAGTCACTGCGCCAAGCCTGAAAAGGAGTTTAACACGTGAAGACAGACGATTTCCCTTCCCCCCGCAGCTTCGGCAGAGGGAAAAATTAATCTGCCCTTTTCCAGGAAAGCGCTTTGCAACCTGACTGCTCTCATGTCTGTTTATTAAACAAAGATTTTGGGAGGAAATTCCTTGCCGTGGTGACAGACCGTATTTTCAAGGTTATCCCGGAGCACAAAGCAAGATGACAGTCATTCTTCATCCCCGTAATTAGAGAAAGCATGTTAGCAGATTAACCTTAAGCAACATTTACATACGGTAATATGGTTACGGGATGGTGCTCCTAACCAAATTAAAGACTGCCTTGCTCACCCCTGCAGCAGGCGGGGGCTGTGCTCACAGCACTGTTCCCAGGGGATTTAAATACCCCATCCAAAGTCAGCCCGAAGATGCCCATCGACTGCAACAAGCCTTCTGTCATTGGGTTGCTGGAGTTTGCTTTCCCTGCTGCTGGTTGCATCTCAGGGCCTCTTCCCAGAGGAATTTTGGAGAACAACATCCTTCAGCCGCTCGGGTTTCCTCACGTTGGCTCACCTCTGAAAGCAGCACGGTGCAACCCCCAGACCAGGATGCCTGGCAGGGCTTGGGCACGGGGTGGACAGGGAGTTTTTCCAGGTTCCTCTAATTGCCTTTGAGGACATGATCCATCTTCAACACACACAGCCCCCAAAAAAAGCCTGAGCCCTGCCACTCCCATCCCCTCTGTAGCCATTTTCAAGGTTCCCAGACTTAACTGTCGAAGGCTGCAGACACATTTATTATCTTTTTTTGCAGTGCCATCTGGCATTTGTGTATCAGAAGAAGATTACATATATGTCAAACAGGGGGAAAAATATCTTTTCCTGTAACAGTTGTAGAAGCAAGGGGGGGAGAAAAATATAAAAAAAATTGAATCCTGCGGGCCATATGGAAGGCTTTTTCTTAAGCGATCCATCTTGAGCAATTAGGAAGTGTCGCAGCCAATATGCAGATCCTGGGCTCACTGCGAGTGCCGGGACGGGAGCGGGGTGGCAGGGTCAGGCTACCTGAGACACGAACACTGCCACCGCCTGAAATAGCCTGGGCATGTGAAATACCCCCCTCTCCTCTTCCCAAATGGGGGAAGAAATATTTAAAAAAGAAGAGAAGGAACAAAGCAAGACAGCTTGCAGCATGCTAAGTGAATCAGAGCAATGGCCTTTCTTTGCCTTTCGGGGTTTTTATCATCGCACGTCTTGCGAAAGCAATAGGTGTGAACCCGCCGTGGAGCCGCGCCAGGTTTTCAGTGCTTGCTCTGTGCCTCCCCATGCCGAGGATAGTGGAAAAATACTGGCTTCTCCTCACAGTGCCACCGCGCAAGCAAGCTTTGGCAAGGGGCAGGGATCAACAGCCGGCATGACCCAGGAAACACCGAATGTGGCCACCGCAACTGGCAGAGGCGGAGCTGGTGAGCGCGGCGTACTCATGGTGGCCTCTTCTCGGCATGGTGGACACGGCATTTCCCTCTTGGCAAGGTGGCTGAATGGTTGCAACCTCCTTACGATGGCCAAGAGCATCCCCTGCAACATGCTGGCTGTGCCCTCCGGCTGGTGGCAGCAACCCAGGGCAGATCAGAGGGAGGAGCACAGAGTTGGCCAGGGAAAAGTTTTGGTGGGAAGGTAGAAATGGCAACCAGGGCCGTGCGGGTCCTCCTTTCCCACCCTGTGGTGTGCAATCACTCTTGTGCGTGTGGGAGCTGCTGCAGTATCCAGACCCATCAGGAAGAGGAGCAGCAGCCACCGATCCGGTGGCTGGGGTGGGAAAGCAGCTCCCACCACACCCCAGCAAAGCACGCGGGCTCACGCCAACACCACACAGGCAGTTGCTGGGTGGCTGGGACACAGAGGGAAAACACAAAGGCAAACAGCATCACCGCCCGGGGCAAAGCCGGTCCCCCACTCCTCTCGGGAAAGGCTCCTCACCTCTTCTCTTTCCTTCCCCTTCCACTGTTTTTGCTACTCTTACACAAACGGGGAGTAAGCAAGAGGACCAGAGGTCCTCTGTGAATCACTTTAGCACAGTATTTATTTTCCTTCCAGCCCCAAAAAACTTCCCCTGGGTTTTACCAGGGTAAACCCGAGACATTGTCCCCCTTGCCCCAGCCTCTGCTGATTGACGCTGGCTGGGGCTGGTGTGGTGGAGGGAGGGAGTCAGACCCCGGCTGCTCTCTACCTTCCCTCCTGTGAAAGTTTATGCCATGGAGTTATTTTTACCAGGAAATCCAGCTGCGGTCAAGCTCTTTTCTGGCAGCTGCCCAGCCCTGGGGATGAGGAGCACCAATAAGCTGCTGCTCCACCATCACCACGTGTCATGCTGACCTTCCCGCTGGGTACCACTCCCTGCACTCCAGCATCTCCCTGCCTCCAGCATCCCTCCTCCCCGCCAGCATCCTGCACATCAGCAGCAGCTGGTTGAGGCAGCAGTGCCCTGTGGCTGCCACCGGTATCCCTCTCCCTCCCCGGCCCAATGATTTCCACTGCAAACACACCGGAATGTTGTTCTGGTGCTGGGCCATGTGCCACTCACAACAGCCAGCGGGCCTGAGTCACCGGCAGTGTTTCATTAAGGCTTGACTGTATCACCCCGGATTTTGGGGAGGGAAGTGGGAGGGATGGAGAGCGGCCAAGGGGCAGAAAGGCAGATGAGCATCACCACGAGAATTTAAAGGACTGGCAGTTTTAAACTGAGGAGGAAGCACAGTGGAGGCGCATCATGTGAGAAAAGCTTTATCTAATGAATATGGTCCCGACACCCCCCCACCTTCTCCAGCACGGGTCATGGATGAGATGGGACTGCAGGGAGGGATGTCAGTGCTTCACACACAGCTCGGTGTATATAAAACCCCCCTCTTCAGGGTCATATCGAAAGCTCTTGCTCTTCAGAATGAGGCATTTATCCCTGCCTTTGCCTCTCAACAGAGGATAACATGCACCCAGCCCTGTGGAGCATTCCCAAAGTCATTCATTCCTTTCCTTGGCTAGCATCATGAATGTTTCCAATGTTTCTCATCCTCAGTTTACACTGACATCCCAAGACCTATTCTGAAGCAAATTCCTCCTTTTCTCACCTTGCCCCTCCGTCAGAAAAGCCCTCTCCACTGTAAAATCCCACCTGGCTTCTCCTCTCCCCTGCCCGAAGTCACCAGGAGCTCCTCCACCTCTGCAGGTGTGGGTTTGGACAGGAGGTCTACCCTGCAGCATCCTGGTCCTGCATCGGGGGAAACCCCTGTCCTGCACACCTAGGTCCATGCAGACAGCAGAAAAATTGGGAAAATTGGCGTTGCCCATTCCCTGGTAAGAGCAGTTCAGCTGCCATACCTCTCACAACCGAGCTTTACTCCCGAGCGGACACACTGGCACCACGCTCCCACCCCTTCACCTCAAGATGCTTCAGGCAGCATAAAATAAAAGCTAGTCACCAACATAACAATTACGTACATAAATACCGATACAGCCACACTGGAATTCATAACCCGCCTGCTGTCGGATATTAAAACCCAGGCCTGTGAGTGCTGACAGTCGGCGGAAAAACAAGGGGATGAGAAAAAGAAAGAGGTACGACGGGAGGCTGGATGCCAGCTCAGGAACATCAGGGCAGAAATGAGAGCTGGTGGTCTGCAAGGATCCCAGTTTTTTATCTCCTATCCATTTTTTTTAGATTTTATTCCTATTCTGGGAAAACTGGGAAAGAATGTATCTGGGGTCAAATGAAACATTTATTTTGCTAAAACAGAAAGATTTCATCTCTGTCTCTGCATTAGAATAATTTCCATTTCAAAAGCAGGCTGTGATTTTGAAATGAAAATTCAGACCATCCCACCCCGAACGCTGAAGTGGGACATTTTGACAGACCTTTCTTTTTTCACCTCCAGGGCCCTTTTGCCTGGAATCAGTATCTTCCTGCAACAAGCTTTACATTTGACAAGCAGCAACTTTTCACCAGCTAAACATCCCCTTAAATCTTCATCAGCTAGAGGCTGAGCCACGGACAAGCTGCAGAGGTACGGCCACCTCCTCAAGGTCCCCCTGCCTTTCTTGGGATGCAGCTTACTCCATCCTTACTGCTTATTCCTCGAAGATGTTGCCTGGCAATCCACACACGTGCCTCTCATTAGCACTTAATACATAGCAAGAGGCGATTATACCTATTTCTCTCATCCAAAATAAGCTTTTAATGTTTGAAAATAAATTGCAGTAATATGTACCAGCAGGTGTTACCTCTTCAATGTTGTTTTGTTTGTAGCCAGTCACAAGACAACATTCTCATAACATCAGAGGTAAGCAGATGGCACTTATTAATTTACATTGCAAATACACTCTAATATGTACATTGAAAAGCCAGTTCTGTGGAAGGCGGCTTTACCTGGCTCACAGAGTACATCCCAGCCCAAACACCTGAGATCAGAAACGGCACTGTCCCATCGGCTTCACCCACCCTGAAAACAAGCCTGATTTTCCTAGCCCCTAACTAGCCTTCTTTTAATTATTACTTTTTAAAATTGTCTCTTTCGGTGCGAACTGTGTTACAGCAAAGGCGGTGCAGCAGGGCGCTGTGGCACAGAGCTGGAGGCTCAGAGGACTCCCCTCAGAGCATTATCCTGGAACAGCACTCTGAAAGTGAGGAAAACTGGAAAACCCAACCAGGATGCTGCACTCTTTTTCTGCAAGAGATGCTGCGCGTGAAACGCACACCTCTCGTCTGCCCAGGAGACTTCCAGGTGTGGTGAACCTGCTGTCACCGGGACCTCGGCATCCCTGAAACTAAGGTTAGAGACCACTCTCAGCAGTCTGAGAGACATAGACATCTGGCACTGCGTAGGCACGCAGGCACACCCCGATACGGGTACCTCGGGCTCCCTCACGCTTCCTAGGGTGGTGAAGTGCAGCATCGTCCTGTCTCCTTCCACCTCCCTCCTCTGATTTCCCATGGAGGATCCATGCCTCAGGGGCAACATCTGCCAGTTTTTATAGCTGCAGTACAGGAGTTTGCAGGGGAAACAAAGGCATTCTGCACCCCCCTTGGAGGCCTATTTGGACAGGTGTCAATCAGCGCCCCAGGCACCAAACTGGAGACAATTACACCCAAAGTTATTAGGGGCAGCAAGACTCCAGGCAGCATGAACACAGCATATGTCCCAAAGTAAACAGATTGCACGAAACTTTTCTAACATGCTGAGGGACCGTCAGTGCTGAAACGGCTGTTCCTGAGATGCAGAGCTGACTGCAGGGAGAGGAACGTGCGCTGGGAAGGAGCTGTTGGCTCTCCCTGCTGTGGAGCGGTGTCCGTGTCTGCAGCTGCTGGCGGCTCTGCCGAAGCACGTGCTGACCCACCACGCTCCAAGCACGGGCACGGAGAGACTGAAGTGCTTGCAGAGCATGCAAGGCATTTGCTCCTGCCAGGACACTTGCAAATCCTGCTCCATTAAGGATTGGGGCTGGATGGAGAATTACCAGTGCAGGTGGACTTAGAATAAAACAGCTCCATCCCGTCTCTGCTTCCCACCACCCTCTTCCATCTTCTGCAAACTGACACAGTTGAAAATTGTTGGAAGAGGCACAAATAAATTGTCAGCAAAGGGAACCCCACATCATGAATGAAATCAGAGGTGTAGCTTTTGGTTCAAGACGTCTCAGAGGTCCTGAGCTGGGGAGCAGCAGCCCAGCCTTCTTGCTATAGGCACCACGGCTGTGAAACTCAGCCCAGTTCCAAAGGCCATGGCAAGAGAGAAGGACAGCCCGAGGAGTGCAGTATAGCCTCCAACACACAACCTGCCAGCAGCATCCAGCATGCCCAGCAATCTCTCTCTGTGTTGCCTAATTCAGGGGCTCATCCCAAAATCCACCGAATCACAGAATCACACAGGTTGGAAAAGACCTGTAAGATCACCCAGTGCGACCATCAGCCCAACACTACCATACCCAGCAGACCATGGCCTCAGGCGCCACGTCTGCATGTGCCTTGAACACCTCCAGGGACGGTGACTGCACCACTGCCCTGGGCAGCCTGTTCCAGTGCCTGACCACTCTTTCAGTGAAGCAGCTTTTCCTGACATCCAGTCTACACCTCCCCTGTCACAACTTGAGGCCATCCAGCTCCCACCCCATCCTGTTTGGAGCCCTTGCCACGTAGATCCATCCTTGACTTCAGCCTGGAGAGGTGGGGGACCTGGTGCTCCACTAGACATCCCATGCAGCAGGTTGGTTTGCTGTCTCCTTGGCAGAACCGCACGGCAGGATCCTATCACCGGAGATGGACACCTCACACACCCTGCTCCCCTCCTGGGCCCCCTGGACAACTCATGGGGCACACAGGGGCACTCACAAAACGGTGACAAGGGCTCTAGCAGCCATGCACTGGAGATGCTGTGGGGCATGCAGAAGTCATGCCACAGGGAGGGAGAGGATGCTGGGGGATGGGGTCCCTGGGGAGCTGCAAGCTGAACCCAGCAGGGAACAGCACAAAACAATAGATGCCTCTGTTCCCAAAATAGCTGGCGATGTGGACACTTTCCAAGGAGGAACCCAAATCTGCAGAGCGCAAAGGCAGGCAGCAGCATGTTGGATGCCAGAGGAGCTGGACGGGCACATTTCGGAAAGCCAAACAAGCGTGCCGACAACCAGGTAACGTGAAAGCCAGGGGCCTGAACGAGCAGGTGGTGAAACTGCAGGTCTTGCTGAAAGACACGCTGGGCTTGGAAACTGGTCGTGCAAGGCTGGCAGGGCAGCCCGCAGCCTGGCAGGGAGCTCGCCTGGCACCCGGCTCCTTCCAAGAGCCTCAAACGCACTCCCTTCCCTAGGGCAGGACAGACTGGCCAACCACTGCCAGCCCTGGTCCCGCCACGACCACCCCACTCCCTTCGATGGGTCTCTGCAGCACTTCCAAAAGGGATGTGCAACAGGCCCATAGCTGAGCCTCTTATCTATTTCTCAGGCGCTGAACCAGGAGCAGTGCCAGATGGCAGGGTGGCCTTGTACCTGGCAGGGCGTGGAGAGCTTATGGAGCTGCTGCTTATCTACCCTGGGCTCAAGGCTCAAAGACGCACAGCTCCTGTGTTTGCAATTACATCCTTCTCTTGGTGTGCCAGGACTGGGGCTGCAACATGCCCCCAGCTTTAGAGGGATCGTTTCTTGCATCCCGTGACACCAGGCTCAGGGAAAGACTCATGGAGCAAAAGTGCCAGATGCCATCACTGTGCCTGACTTGCTCCAGATACACAGGCCTGATATTCCCAAAGGGGAGTTGCAGGACCATCCTAGCTGCCTTACACTGCCACCATGCTTTGAGAGGCTGCCTCTCCCCCTCCCCATACTGGCTCCCATTCTCTCCATCTCCATCACATCATGCTCACTGGGCGTTTGGCTTGTACCTGTGACCCTGGGGACTTCGTGACAGTCACCCTGCTGAGCACTGGCGATGCCCAGCCAAAGGCAGGTAGGTCTGCCCAGTCAAAGTATTGCTTCTCGCCCATGTCCCCAGTGTCGCTTGTGTTCAGCAACTGCTGTGAGCTCCAAGGAGAAAGAAAACCAAAGCAAAAAGTCCAGAAGCTGCATTAAAAAGGCCAGAAGTAAGGCTTAATAGATTCAGAAGACTTGGGTTCATGTGCATTTTGAAAGAGCTTTCGACTGTTTCAGCCTGCGATGATCCCAACTGCAGGGTCTGCCCTGCAAGCAGAGGAACAGAAGTGCCCTTGCTCACCCCTTTCTTTCAGACAAAAGCAGAAATACTGATGGAGGGGGCTCAGCAAGTGGTTTAAAATCTACATGCCATCGGATCTGAGCAAGGCAAGCCCAAGATCTGGTGTGGCACCTGCCCGTTGTCCCCTCACTGGCCCCCTCTCTGCTGCAGCCACCTTGGTGCCCACGGCAAAAGGGCTGGATCTGCAGGACCTGAACGATAGAACATCACCCACGCCTGCAGAGCCTGCGCTTGGGAGAGGAAATTCACTCCAGCTGCCAGCTCTGGGTGATAAGACAATCTCCCTTCATCTCTTATTGCCACTTGCCCCACCCCTTCATTCTTTATTTTTTTCCGGTTGCACCCAAAAGCCCGCACTCCCCAGCGTCTCATACCCTGCTCCACATTCTCTCCTGATTACACTGCGTCACATTGACGTCAGGGAGGCAGCCAGGGGCAGGATAATGGGGCTTCTTTCATAACCTGCTGCCCCGGGGGCACTCGTTAAACACTGGGGCTGCGTGATACACAGGTAACGGCACTGGAGACGGACTGTGAGCAGTCCCGAGGGAACCCACGCTGGTTTTTCCGCACAGCCTACCTGCCAGACCAGGAACGGAGCGAACACGCTGAGCATGGAGGCTGGAAAAGGGCAGGTCCCTGTCCTCGGGGTGCGTGCACACGGCAGTTCGCAGCAGTGATTTCTTCGTGCGTTTCTGAGCTGGCAGCACCCATGCAGCAGGATTCGCTTCTATAACGTGAAAAAAATTAGTTTAAAACTTAGTTTGCTGCAGACTTTGGAGCTTGGCATGGTGATTTTTGCAGGACTGGGGTTTTTTTCCGATGTTGTCATGATAAGCGAGGCCATGGGAGACAACAGCTTCTGCAGCTCAGGTCAAGAGATCACATCGTGGTCTGGGTTTCATTCAGATGGCCTCTGACAGAAATTCCCCATGAGAGGTCACGGGCTGGCAGAAAGGGACGTGCAAAAAGCTGGAGGGTGGGGACAGGGCTCTCCACCCAGAGCTGTGGGGCTGATCCCAGCTCCCAGGCTCAGCAGGGCTGCTCCAGGGTCTGCACAGGACCCTCTGCATCCGCCTTAGCACAAAAGATTGAGAATGTGGCCGGCCACAAGCCTCTGGCCTGAGCAGTATTTCTTATTTATCCACCCTGGCCTGCCAGCCCAGCACTCACCTGAGGGTACCTGTACTGAGCATCGCCCCATCAGGAGCACATCAGAGTTATCCCACGCTGTCAGGCTGGACATGGCTGCGTGGCAATGAGGTCCTCATCTTTTCCATCTTTTTCCGCTTTTGCATGAGCATCTTCTGAAAAAAAACCCAACCACCACAATTATAAAGCCTTTAAGAGTTCCCTGGCCCTGCCTCCTTCTCCTTTGTGCCTGCTACTTGCTGGAAAATGAGGATTACCTCAGCTGCTGGATTTCTCCTGCTCAAGGAGGGTTGTTTGCAGTAACTCCTGGTATGGCTGTATGTTAAACGCTGGCCCAGCCTGGGTTTCACAGAGCCCGGGCCTTGGAAAGAGGGCATAAAATCAGGCCTCATTTTGGGCCGCAATCCTAATTTTCAGACTTTGACCTCTCCTTCCTGCATATGGAAAATCCATTTCTTGTCTTTAAGGAGTCTATTGTAGGCAGAAGAAACCGGCGTGGTTTGCCCATGGAAAGGAATTACTACGAGTTACTTTTTAAACATCTTTTATTGATGTGCTCCTGGACTCCTGTTTGCTGGTGTGTAATTAATTCAATTAACAAGCATCTGTTTATTTATTTCCCTCATTTATGGATGTAAGCAGTTTGGGTAGCAGTTTGTAACAAGGGCCTGCTGTAGCTTGCCTGCCGATACATGAATATTCAGGCAATCGCTTGCCTCCATCTACGGGGACCTGCCTCCTCTGCCTCGGGGAGGCCAGGCACCAGCTCTGGGGTGGGCAGTGACGGGGCTGGCTGTGCTGGCATGGGGCTGGGATCCTGCCCCGGAAGCATGGCAGCAGCATGGCGTGCAGAAGACGGAGCACTGCTGCTGCCAGATTCCCGCTGCGTTAGCGCCCGTCCTGCAGAAAGCAGCTCTCTAGTATTTTTCCAAGGTGGAAGCACCCATAAAAAAAGTTCCTCCTGATCTGCACTTTGGCAAAGCCTCTCGGACACTCTTGAAGCCTCGTCGGGCTTTTGCATTCCTCTTGCAGGCTGAGGCTTCATCATCCTTTGAAAATGCAAGCTTTGGGTACCACGCTCGTCGGGGAAGCTGCGGAGGCTGGAAACCAGCACCCACCTGCCCTCTGCCCCGGGGAGGATGGCCTGATTTAATGCATCACCCCAGCGATGGCACCCCTCTCCTCCCCAGACCCATGCACTTTGCTCTTCCTGAGTGGCTGGAGGAGGAAGCACTACTGGGGAAGCAGCATCTCCATGGAAATTTGCCATCCCTGGGTTCACAGGGGGCATCCAGGCACATCCCTGCCAAGCTTACCATCCCTCCTGGCCCTGACCTTCTGCTGGATGCTTCTTCCCAGAGCATTTTGGGGTCACCAGGGCACCCCGGACACTGCTCTCCCCATTCCCTTTGCTAAATGAGCTCCCAACGCCCAGAGCCAAAGGCTACGAACCTGGCAAGCGACATTCCCACGTGGAAGAAATAACTTCTAGTGATGTCTTCAAAGAGTTATTTAATCACAGGGAGCACAATTAAGGAGGCCTAGGAGCAAGAGAAAAGGGATTAGCAGTATCTGGGAAGAGCATTCATCACGGCGAGCAGTTTGCAGGGGCACATCTGCTGCTGACTCCTCTCTTCCAGATGCACCGGTTTTATTGCCGTGTCAGCAGGATGAATGTTTACTCCCTTTAAAGCCGTCAGGCAACTCAGATGCCGAAACCATGTAACGCTAAACATGCTTGTTTAGTAGGAGTCGGAGAAAACGACTCTCAGAGACGAGGGAATTGCCAGAGAGGATTAGACTGGCCTTGCATCTTCCACTCCTGATGTGAGACGCTCCAGAGGAGGCTGCAAGAAAGCCTGTGGCCTGCACACATGCCTGGGCGAAGGGAGGGCAGTAGTCCTAGTGACCCTTTCAAAATTCCTTTGGTTTGGCGATTTAATTAGTTTAAACGAACAATCAGAGCTCAATTTAGCAGTACCTGTCTCACTGCAGTATCCACTGGATGGCTGGACTTTCCCCCCAACCTGCTCTTCAAAGGAGATGACAGATTTTGGTGACTTACCATAAAAATCATCAGGGCTGGCAGCACTGGAGCGGGTCTGCAATCAGGGATGGAGCAGTTGCACGCCAAGAAAACACAGTGTGAGGGTGGGCATCCGTGGGCATGTCACTTCCAGGGTACGGGGAACATCAGGGTGTTGCAGGGCCCACGCTGGAGATGCTGGAGAGGTGCCGTCTTGCTATTCAGCCAAAGATCAACCTGGGAAGGGACCAGACCCAGCGGGGAGGGTGACTGGAGTTGGCCAACCTCCCGTCGCAGCTGAGATTACACCTGCCATGTGGCACTGGTGATTTTCTGCTGCTGTTTCAAGGGTGAGCTGTTCTCTGCGCCGCCAACGGGAAGCAAACGTGGGGAAGGGACACGGACACAGAGAGAAGGTAGAAGACCTCAGGCTGAAGAAGCAACACGGTTGACTGCAGAAGACCCAGAGCAGGCAGAGTGGTTCCCAGGTGGCCGGGCATGTTCTGGAGTGTCTGGGAACTTCCGCAAACACAAGGAGAGCCCCCCCCATGAGCAATGCAGATAGAGTATCCCTGGAGAGGCAAGATTCTCACCACCACTCATTTCAGAGCCCACATAAATTTGCCATCAAGTTTTGAGACAATTCAATTGAAAAACTCAACCAATCCACACCTGATTTCAATGCAAAACAAGGTGAGAAACATCCTGGGGGTTCACCAGGAATGTTTATCTGCGCATGTAGGCTGTTGGGGAGAAGTTCTCAGACCTTTTTTCTGCTTGGCCGTCCCCTGGGACAAACCAGCTCCCATTGCTGAGCCATGCCGCTGGCCAAGATCTCATTGCAGCATCAATCTGCAACCCCCGCCCCAGCTCAAGAAGCAGCATCTCTCCTTGCTCAGCTGCTCAGTCTCTGCTCCTACCACCACCCGTGAGGAAGCCACAGCCACCTACTGTCCCCCTGACCCATTGCTGTCCCAGGCAGATGAGGAGCACGGCAGTGCCAGGCTGGCCTGTGCAATTCTGGGCAGCGATTCCCACCCGCCCTGCTCCAACAAGAGACCCAGAAAAAGCCTCCCATCTTATTTACGGCAGAAGCGGGAGGGATAATAGTAATAATTGGATGAAAGTTTGCCGTAATGGATAGCGTGCTGGCTGCAGCCCAAAGCTGCTTAACAGACCTGATATCCATGTGACAACTGAGTGAAGGCACTGGAGAAATTCACATCAAATGGCTTTGGCCAATCGATAAAAGCTACCTCAGGGCAGCGCAGAGCTGGGATCTCGGGTGGCAGCTCTTTCCCGTGTGCGGCAGTTTCGGGGTCTGCCTGGCGGATACGGTCCCGTCGGGGCAGTCCCTTGCCAGTTCCCATTTTATGGCTGGCCACGCTCTGCCGGAGTGGCTGGTGGGAGCAGATGGTCTCTTTAAAACACAGCCAAGGCTGCCAAGGCCTGCTGCTTTTATTAGCTGCCTCGGCGTGCGCAGGCTGCGAAGTGGCACCCATCCATCTCCTTTACCACGGGTCCCGCTGGTGTCCCCCTGCCCCATGGACGCTGATGGGAGTACAGCTGACAGCAGAAGGTCTGCTGCTGATTTTTCCTTCCTATTTAGGCAGGGAGAGGTGACAAAAAGTTTTAGTTTCTGTCTTAAATTAGCAGGGTAAGATCAGAGGCTGCAGCCATATTGCACAGCCTGAGCCCACCAGCTAATGAGGGTCTTGGGGAGCCTCACTTGGCTCTCCCCATCTCCCTTTTTCCAGCAAGGGGGTGGGGAGGTGGGTGCGGGCTGTAGGGATGCCCCACAGAGATCCCACCACCCACGCTGGATGGAGATCCCAGCAGCCGGCTGAAGCTGGGGCACAGCATGACCTCCCAGACACCCCTGGGCTGCCCAGGACACAAGGAGGGGTGACAGCAAAGCTGGCACTCAGCACAGGGAATGCTGGATTCGGCTCCTGCCCATTGATGGGGCTGTCACTGTGGGCCCACTGCCAACTGCCAGCTGACACCCAGTTTGGGGCATGGGAGCAGTTTTTTTGGTAGCAAAGCTGGATTAAGACATTCTTCCCCACTGGACAACATCCCATATTGGGTGGGATCTGGCTTTACAAGTTAGTAATAAACTGCTCCTTGCCTGATTTCAGTATTTGGCCTATTCCAGTATTTCAATTGCTGTGTGCATTTTTGGGGGCTAGGGTGGGGTAGACAAGGAGTTACCAGCACGACTAACAGCAAACGGCAGCATTAGGGCAAGTATAAACCTCTGGGATGCTGGGGAGGAGGGAAATTTCTTCCACCCGCTTTGCCCCCAGGGAAACCACGCTCATAATTGTATCCTCTGACCCCTCATTGAATTCTTTTTAAAGTCTCTGGAAGACACACATGAAGACAGTGTATTATTTTCCTGAGCAAATGAAATTACATGCTTTCCCACATGGAAATTATTTCTATTCTGCACCTTTTCCTTAATCCCACACGATTTGAGAGACGACTGATTTATAGATTTTGGAGGCTTTCTTTTCCCCCAGTGCTGCCAGAAATGAAACTGATGGTGTATTAGTTTAGATCCTGCACTGGATGAGGTTTCTGGGCTGCAGCCTGTTTGGGTGCAGAGCTTGCTGCACACTGGAAGGCAGCGCATTTGAGAAGCACTCCCCATCTCCCCCCAGGCATGGCGTATTGGGATAAGGGTGCTTTTAAACAGCCACCCCTTTGCACAGTCAGCAAGGCTGCAGCAGAGGAGCATCCCTGGCTTCAAAGGACAGCGGAAATGACCCTGTTTTGTGAAGTGGCCCATAAACATGGGACACACCAGGGATTTCCCACCTGAAAAACACATCATGCCTGCGAGGTCAGCTTTTTGGAAGTCAAGGTAAACTTTCTGAAGGCAGCTTGGCACCAGCCAGCACAGGAACCACAGAGCTCCTGGCTTTTGTAGAGGCTTTCTGCTGCCTTTTTAGCTGGGGGTGCTAAGGGTGCCTACCAGGCACCCTGCTTGTGCCTACCAGGCACTACTGCTGGTCAGTAAGTGCCTGGTAGGACATACCACCTCCAGAACGTGGAGCAGGATTGCCCTGCAGGGACCGAGAGCCTGAGCCTGCTGCAAGGACGCTGGCAGGATGGCATAGGAAGCAGCGCAAGCCACCCTCTGCTTGGAGGGAGAAAGAGCACCCCGGGCAGGACCCCTCCTGATCCACCTGGGATGAGTAGGGTTAACAGCACAGGATGCTGAAACCTCATAAAGGAGAAGCTTTGGTGTCAGAGCAGCTTCCCAAGCCCTAGGAGAGAAGCGGGGTGGGGGGAGGGTGTCTTTTTCCTTGCTGCCTGCACCCAACTGAGAGCCTTTCACAACTGTCTCCAGCCGTCGCTACACATCTGCGCTACCGCTTTGTGTGGCTTTTGAATCCGAGCGAGCGGCATCGGAAGGCTCACAAGGGATTAGCAGAATTATTATTGCCCTCCTTTTTCTTTACGTGTGACGAGGTAGGAGGGAGATGCGGAGGAGGTAGATCATGACCACAGAAAGGGGCACTTGATCCAAATTCCAGGGAGGAGAAAGAAGAATATGAAGTGAGTTAAGTAACTGGTGCCCAAGAGGATGAAAGACAAAGCAGAGGAAGCAGAGAGGTTACTTCGCCGGGGTGTGTGGTTTCAGAGTGTCTTTATAACGCAGCCCAAGTAGGGTCCCTCTCGCAGTTGTTCATATTACCATTAATAATTACCTCTACCTAATGCTTTCCTTTCCCAAGCCCTTTAGAGTATGCTTACACTTGCATACTGCAGATGGAGCCAGCAAAGATGCAAAGAGCACTAGAGGTAGTATCCAGCAAGAATGAGCCCTCTGGAAAACAGAGAGAGAGAGGGAAAGGGGGAGAGACACCCTGGCAGTGCATCCGTGCCAAACCCCCTTCCCGAAGGGGCAGACCTGCATCATGGCATTCATCTGAGAAAATAATAAACACCAAACACCCACACAAAACCAAAAAAAAAACCACCCAACAGGCCTTGGTTTGGATACAAAAAGCTTTTTCTGTGGGGAAGGGAGATGCTATTATTCAGGTAAGACACCGTTTATTTAACCTTCCCAACAGAGTACCCTGGGGTACCACCCACTCTTTGCCAAGTTTTCTTGCCCAGTGCACCCTGGTTTTGTTGTCCCTTTCGGCGCTGCTTCTTCCAGCGTGCCCCGTGACAGACAGCTCAGGAGCTAAAATCCCCCCGTGGTCATTACTCTGGGACATCTTGTCCTTCCCAGAGCATGAAGCTCTCCAGGACTTGCACATGTTTGTGGCCCCTGCCCTGCGATGGCGTAACAGCCCCACACAGGAGGATTTCACTGACAAAGGGCTGCTCTGGGCTCCTGTTCAACAGGGAGATGAAATAATCCTAATGGCATCATCTCATTTGGCCTTTCTTTTGCTCCAGCTGTTCCCCCTTCTCCTCCAGAGATGCAGCTGCCTTTGAGAATCGATGAATGGGAGGAGGAGAGGTTTTGGCTTCTGTCTCCCCAGTGCCCCCTGCGCTCTCAGAGGTGGCAGGGCTGTTTTCCTGAGGAGACCTGTAACATGATCAAGACAAGCGTTGGCTGTCTTGTGTGGTCATGTCTGGGTTTCAGGGCAGGCTTTCCTGTTTGGACAAATGCAAGGCTCAAGGTGAAATTCAAGAAGGTGAAAATCCACACACTGCACATCCAAGAATATATCAAAGAAAACGAAGCTCCAGCAGCAATTTCCACACAGCCCTGGACACGGCCACAGGCTTACCGGAGGATGCTCGCCTTCACCTCATGTGTTCTGGCCTCCCGTTTCTTACAAGAAGGGCAGAGACCCTGCGGCTGTCAGGGGTGCAGCCCACCCTGCAGGCAAGGGGAGTTCACAGCAATGGGACAAAACAGTTTTCCCAAACTTCCTCCTAGAAGTAACTGAACTAAGGATCTGGGGAGGCTAAACTGCAATAAATCAATTAATCAATCAATCTAAATATGCTTGAGGTACCAGCACAACCGATTAGTGTGTGTGTGCTTGGGTTTTAGGCTAGGTTAAAAGCAAACAGGGTTACAAGCCTACAGCAAACTCGGCTTCCTCACCTCCCACTACAGCTTTGGTTCAGACACAAGTGCTACTCAAACAGCTCACGTTCCCATGGGGAGGGTGGAAACATTGGCCCATTTATGGTTTGTGGGCAAATCTGGTCGTAACGCATTCCTCACCCTGCTCTTCATGGAGGTCTTCTCCATGGACTCTCTCACGCATCGGGAAGGGGAACAAAGCCAGTGAGTTTGTGGGCAAATCTGGTTGTAACTCATTCCTCACCCTGCTCTTCAGGGAGGTCTTCTCCATGGGCTCTCTCACACATCGGGAAGGGGAACAAAGCCAGTGACAAACAGAAGTCAGGATACTCCTGGTCTCGCTCCCAGGTGGCGAGGCTTACTTCTCTCAATCTGTTCCTTCCAAAGCTTCTTGCCTTTACTAAGGCCTAACTGGAACTCCTGTAGGTCTGGTGAGGAGTTCAACCTGAGCTCACCTGAGGCTGCTACAGGCTACAGACACTTGACCATGCCAGAAACAAGTGAAGATGTTCTTGCTCACCAGCAGTAAACCAGGAGAGAGCCTGGCAGGCAGCCTGCAAGGCTCCTGCTGAGCCCATCCTCTTGCTGTGGAGAGGATGCTCTCCTCTGCATCCTCCGCCAAGGCCATGTTTTTGGCAATGGACTCAGGGTTTGCTTGGCCTGGGATTTCCAAACAACTCAGCAGCCACCTTAGACCTTGCACTGCTTCCACATGTCCCGGGGAGCCAGGTCATTGCCACTTTGGTCCTCAGTGCCCCCGCCAGGCAGCGTGAGCCATGGCAGGTGCTCAGCCTGGAGCGGGTGTCAGAGAAACCCAAAGCAAGCTGGTCTCCCACCCTCACCCTGAGTCTGCACCCCACATGCCAGCAGACACCAAGAAAAAGCCACAGGAGAAATCAGACTGGGGCAGGCCTGGGGAAGAAAGGATGCACAGGGTGGGTTTGTGAGAGTCAGTGGGGCTGGGAATCATTTTAGGAACTGGAGCAAGAGACCAAGCCCTTTTTTCCTTTCTGTGCTCTCATCCTGCAGACTTGCTCCCTGTTTTCTCAGTGCCCAGAAACTCTCACTCACATGGAAGCTATGGCCTTCCCCTTACATCACCACTACCATTGAGACCTCTCTCAGAGAAATTCCCCAAATGGCACAAAAATATGCTACTGCTGGAGAGGCTGGTAGCTGTCCTGGCAAATACAGCGAGTACTGATACAGTATTTGGGAAGGAGAGAGCAGAACTGTCTGCTTCCAGGGAAAAACAAACAAAAATTCCTCTGATATTCATATGTTCCCAGGAAATAAGCTGATGTGGAAAACGCCCAGTGCACACACATCCAGTCCAGCCCTGCCCTTACAGTGGCTCTTGTTCAGGAAGAGATAATCCTTATTTAGTATAAGCCAGGAGAGCCTTCCAGATGAGAAGAACCACAGAGCTAGTACACGATGCCCACCCAGCCCAGCAGGGTCTCAGCATCCAGTGGGCATGCCATGCAGGGATATCAGCCTCCCTGCATGCCCAAAAGGTCCTTCCCGATCAGGTACCAACCTTCTGACAAGGTTCCTAGATGTTTTGAGTTACCGGTATTCCCTTAATTCTGTGCTTGTGGAAGGCAACTCCCAGCACTCCATCCTTCTCCCCCAGCAAAAGCAGGTGCACGTGTGTCTCTTTTCGGTGCCCAAAGCTCCCCTCTTCAGCTGGGGGGGATGAGGCTGGCTGCAGCCTTCGGTGCTGGGCACGGTGCAGTGCTTCCGGACTGGATGGAGCTGCAGCTGCCAAGGGACCAAGGTGGGATGCATCTCTGCTGGGAGACAGGGCAAAGCTGCAGGAGAAGCATCACACAAACCTGTAGGAAAAAGCAAGCAAGAAAAACAGCCCACAAGAAGGGGTTTCCAGATTGCAGCTGAGCCAGACACTCACCCCTCTTCACTGACAGGGACTCAGATGTGCTCCTGGAAGATGCATCCTCTCACCAAGGCTTCAGACATGTCCACGTGGGCCACAAGTCAAAGGCTAAGAAACCAAAGATAGATGTAATAAATGTCCTGCCTCAAAAGGCTGTCGATGGACCAAACATGCACATGGCTTTGACAAAAGGCTGCAAACAAGTCTTCAACCCCAAGGAAGGGGTGGTGTGCTCATATTTGAGAGGCAGAGCTGAGAGTCCTACCCACCTCCTGAACAGGTGAACAGCATTCCATCCTTCACAGCAGCCCCCATCACTGCTGGGGAAACCCCACTGCCTTCCAGAGCATTCTCACTGGGAAAAACACAGCTTCATCAATACCTGATACCGTGGGCAATGGGCTGAGGCTGAAGCACACCGCTGTCACAGTCCTTCCTCACAGAAATTGCTGCTAACGGCTGAGGGATGGACCAGCCAACATGCAGGGTGAAAGGGAAAAACCGCCCAGGACTGCTGCCTGCTCCGCACTGCCTGGAGGGGTGAAGCAACACAATGGAGAGATTACAATAAGCCCATAAATCAACGTGTGTGTGTATGGGGGGGGCGGGGAATGGAAGACCATAAACACTGAGACAATCACTGAATACACAGGGAACTGGACATATAAGCAAAGGCCGAAGTTTTAATAAATATGCATTCTGAGAAACCTCTGCCTCTGGCACCAGCGGGAGGTTTTTCTGCAGAGGGGACTGGATGACTGCTGCCCCACTGGCAGCCCCAACTGGGCTCATGTCCCCACTGTGGAGAAAGGATGGAGCCTGTGGCCCGCCCCCCATCACCCTGCCTGGCTGTGGGTACAGCTGCTGCAGGAGACCGGCTGCCGTGGGTAGAGACTGCCCGGCCCTTCCTAACCCAGCAGGATTAGCTGCCCCTATGGGAAGTACCACAATGGGGAAGGAGCTCCAAGGACAAAACACCCTGCATTGCTTGCTGGCAGCTTCGCCCAGGCTCCTTGCGCTGCTGGGACCCTGCTGTATGGCACTGGCATTACCTCTCCACACG
>NW_010245981.1:84774-153166 GCF_000690775.1 Eurypyga helias
TGCGCCAGCGTTTCTATCTCGGGAGCACCCACAGTTCACGTGAGGAATGTGAGGCATCATCCCCACTAGACCAGGGACTAATCACAAGCCAAGGGCACCCCCTACACGGAACCCATAAAAGTGCAATGTGGAGACGAGTCCTTGAGCACCGACCTTGGGGGAAGCGTGAGGAATGGCCACAGAGCAGCTTTGTCCTCAGGTGGTCTCTGGCCCGGCTGTCAGAAAGGTCACTCCAAAGGGAACCCTAAGGCACACGACTTTTCCTTGAAGTCCTTTAGGTCCAACCACTTGGTATCGGGGTTCACCAAAGCTGCCTGCTGTTACTGGGGGCTCGACACTACCTTTAAAGATCCAGGGATGCAACTAAGCAGGGCCAGAGTGGGGAGAGGGAACATCAAAGGCACCAGGTCCTGCCAGCCATAGGTGCCAAGGAGAGGGGCTGCAGGGTGAGCATCACAGCTGGAGGATCCTGAAGAAGCAGAGGCTCCGCTTCGGGTACATGTGTAATCACCTCTTTTTGTAACTACGCCCACTTCACAATTCTCCCTTCACCCTGTGCTGGATTAAAACCAAAGCAGCATCATAAAAGGTTGCCCCAGACCTCCCACCCAACCGCAAGCTGCATTTTCTGGGCCAGAAACGTCTGACAACATATTCCCTGAAGGATGCGAGGAAGTCTTCAAATTTGATGTGGCAGCCTTTCCTTCCTTCATTACAGGCAGCGCTTCCTCAGGGCTGACCCCCCCTTCTTTACGCCCTGAGCTGGAGGAGGATGCTCCAGCACGTGTGGAAGCACGCTCCAGCTCCGCAGAGGGGTCGGGACGGACTGCAGCAGGCGGTCGGTAGCACAGCCAGCATCTGGCTCCATCCTACCGGCTCCTAAATCCCTGACTCCTCAAAATCCTCTTGGTTGAAGAGTGGGGTGAAATGCCCAGAGGGCACAGGGGGGCAGGCAGCAGGGCAATTCCAAGCCCCCAACATCTGCGGAGGCAGCGCTGCCGCGTGCGAGAGGAGATCCCTTCCCCTGCTGCGTTCTGCTTGCATAAGCAACGTTTATGCTATTAAATTCAGAAAAGCAATAACATCCCCAGCAATAGATGCCGCTCACGATAGCTCAGGGAACAGATAAGAATCCCAGAGACATGTTATTCCTGCTCAAAGCCGTGGTCACAGTGACCTCCATGGATATTTTAAATCAAGCTGTTTTAACTCTGGTTCTTTATTTGTTTGTTGTTGCACCCACTTTTTAAAGAAACTTTCAAAGACCCTGCTGCGTATCTACTGCTCACTAGGCTTCTTTTTTTTTTTCATTTAACGAGGCAAAGACCAGTTAATTAAAAAAAGATCTCCATCTCCCAGCTGACACGTTGCCCTTGGCCCAAGCGACAGCGCTCCCCACCCTGCGCACAGAGCTATTGCTGCAGCCGCCTGTGCGCAACGCGAGCCCAAATGGAAATGCAAAGCCGAGGCTGTGCTGACACAGACGCGCGAGTGCCCCTCGGAGCAGGCTGAATTTGGAAGCTCCCACCGAAACGGGAAGGCAAAGCGCCAAGCGCAAAACGAGCCCCGGCAGAATGAGAACTCCCGCTTCTTCTCCCTCCTCCCAGGAGGTGAAAAACAGCCCTTTGAGGGGATGTGTTTGCACCATACGGGGATCCAGTAAAGGAGCAATGAAGCTGAAGTGAAAGTCCTTCACTGCTGCTTCCCTCCGGAGCCAACAAACAATAGAAAAAGAAGCAGAATCCGTTTATTTCCCATCAAACACCAAAGCTCGGCCACGTTACTGCTCTGGGGTGCAGTACGGTTCTGTAACGCTCTCAGGCTGCACCCCTGGGCCAGCCCCAGCGATGAGACCTGTGCCTCAGGCACTTCTTGCAGTGAGGTCTCCATCACCCCACAGGAGATGCGGTGCCAGACCCTAACCCTGCAACACAACCCTCTGCTTCACACTCCTGAAGGGTGGGCAGGAGGTAAAACAGGCTCCTTTCTTCCCGCAGGGATTCTCTGACAGCAAGACCGATTCGGCACCCCCGCATCTCCTCCCAGAAGGGACAAGTCCTGGTGAGCTCAGCCAGGACCAGCCTGTCTCCTGGATGGGGCAGAGACCAGAAGGGGCAAAAGGCAGGCAGACCGGGCAGCCACAGGCGAGCATCCCAGCTGGCGAAGGATGGGGTGGGTGGTCTCATGGACCCCACAGCCCCCACCGCAAAGCTCCACATCCCTGTCCCCACACCATATCTAATGCAGAAGGGCTGCTTCTGAAGCAGCAGACACACACGGCTTCGTTCAAAACCCCTCTGTGTAATTACAGATCCATGGTTTCTTCTGGGCTTCTACTTATTTAATCTTACTTTCTCATCTGCATTTAATACCCTGAGCTCTGTCAGAGGGCAAAAACAGAGCCTTTACATCCAGAAGGACAAGAGTTCCCTGCAACAGCTGCTATATTTAACAAAAAATACACTGGGTTGTCATGGCAACCCTGGTTTCTAAAAATAGAAATGCCATATACAGCACAGCCGAGAGCACAGGCAGCACTAACGGAAGCTGCTTAAATAGAGCGCTGAGAAATGGAAGTAAACTTTAATTCTTCGCAAGAACCGGTATCGTGCAAACCCTGCAAAAATCACACAATATTTTCCTAGTTAAAACCTTGACCCCGTGCAAAGGATCCCCATTTCCCTTGGCTCAAATATCGCTCCATGATCTTCCAGTGCCCTGGCTCCGAAGCGTGCTTTGGTGGAGGGGCTCGGGCAGGCTGGACCGGCCGTGCAGCGGTGAAGCTGGCATGCCGGGGCTGGCCGCGGTTGCTTTCCCTCCTGGCACTGCCATGCCAAGGCCCAGGGTGGCCAAGCCACCGTGCCTCCGGTGTCAAGGCGGGTTCCACCTGCCCGCAAAGCTGGCAGGTTGTGGGGTCACCCCCAGCCAGCAGATCTGTGGGGGTAAGGCTGAGTTTTGGTAACCTCAGTGCTCGCAGCTGGTGCTCAGAGGGGCATCTGGTCCTGCTTTCCTTGCTTTAAATGACCTACAGAATCACGGAACGGTTTGGGTTGGAAGGGACCTTAAAGACATCTAGTTCCAACCCCCCTGCAGAGCGAGTATCAGCGGCCATGCCTGAGATGTACAAGTTTCCAAACAGCCTTTTCCCTCTCCACTGACAAAACCAGGTCTCTGGGCATTAAATCAGGCTCCCCCTCAGGGGAGCCTTCTCCTTCCTCACCGAAATACAGACCCCCCGCCAGCACAGCATTGTTAGCGAAACAAGCAACGAGCACCCTATAGCACGAGCCAGCTGAGCATCTTCTGAAATCTGATTAGCAAGGCTGAGTAGTCACAGCCCGCTTACGAACAGCAGTTGCCTCCTACTGCAGTCTAAGTCTCCAGTCATCTCCCTAATTCTTCTTGACATCTCTTGCTCCAAGTGGAAGGCGGGCGTCGTCAGACTGCAAACCCCCGGCGTTGCTCCCAAGCCCCGCGTCCCCGGATTGGAGGATCGGCTGCGCGCTCGCTGCCAAGTCCCTGGGTTTAGCTCTCTCGGCGCAGAACTGGCTTCTAGGAATCCTTGAGCGTCGCGGTTGAGTGCTGCGTGCCTCCTGGATGATGCACAGCCCTGCTTGACGTCTGCGCCATTCTTTAAAGGGAGGCGTTGTATAGCGAGGAAGGGCTCTTGAAGAGGAAAATACTTGTAGCAATGTGCGTGAGTGTGCATTTCCCCCTACCCCGTAAGAAAAAGTATTACCAGACCCGATGGGAACCTAAGTCAATATTTTCCCTATTTCGTGGCTGATACCAGCAGCCTCCAAGGAAACCAAGAAATCCTGCATTTGTGGGATTACCTGCGGTGGTTTGCAGCAGCGCTAGCACTTCCCCAACGCTGCCTTAGTGTGCGCTCTGCCTCAGTTTTCTGCTACTCTTGCATTTCACAGGTTCTTCCCGCTGACTGTAGCATTAGGAGCTTTCTCAGTACCTTTCACAGCAGGATCTTGAAATGGGCACGCTTAGGCATCTGCATAGAAAAAGGGGTCTTAGGGTACCTGTGATTTCCATGGACAAATGTGCCTGTCCAGGGACCAGAGGACTCTCATGTGCTGAATCCAATAAATAATTTTACAGCAAGTTGAAATAGCATTGAAGATGACGTCACTTGGCTTAAAACCCGAATTACCCTATAGGCCAAACCTTGAGCTGCTCCCTGCAGACACTCCAGGCTCGGGGCACCTAGCAGGCATGCACCCACCAATCTCCTACATTTACAAGTGCAGATGTGACTGTTGTTTCTGCACGTGTAGCTCGTCATGCAGGGTTTAAGGGACTGGACCACGTCGTCGTACGCACAGACAAAGCCTGAAGCTGAACCCAGGGACAGCTAGCCCTTGCTAAGACCCAGCAGAACACTTCTGCGGAACCTCAGACCTTCTGAGCCCACCCTTCTGTCCCTGCGGTTTCCCTGAGAAAATGCAGTGTGATGAAATACAAAACAGGAGCATCACTTGCCTTGTCGCACAGCTTGTCAGTGCCATGCCAAGCCCACAGTCTCTCTCTGTGGGCTTACACACCAAATCATCACACCAAACCAAACCACTTCTCCCTTCACAATTGAGAACCAGACCTTACCAAACGCATGAATCCACCTTCCTGGCTGGGCACGCAGGGAGACTGAGGGAGTGAATACCGGCCAGCAGCCATGGTTCTCGTGACTCACTGCATCTCTCACGCGCGGTGGACACATCGACACTGCCTCCCCTTTGGCTTGTGGTGAAGGAAAACCTCTCCCCTCCATCAGCTGTGTCTCTGTGTTTGCTAAACACACCGGCATGACACAATCAATGCAACAACCCATTCTGTTACCCAAAACCGGGCAAGATGAATACATTTACATGGGTCATTAGGCTGATAAATACCCAGAGCGTGCTGCTGTGCGATAAATACCACTCTTCCCATACAAACTTACCAAGCTGGGGTTGCATCCAGTTCACCGAGGCTGGCCCTGGCACAGCACTGCAGCTGCCAAGAACCTGGCTGGAGGGTGCTGTGCCAGGGAGGAGTGCGAGAGCATCGGCACGGGCTCGGCAGGAGGCCTCGCTCCAGGACTTAAGGTTTTGTTTGCTTCATCCCACTTCATCCTGACCCAGTTCCTGGCCAATCCCAATTTGCCAGGAGCTCACTGCAGAGGACATAAGAATTACTGGATGTTTCTTTGCCTCTCGCCACAACCTGTGCTGCCCCATTACAATTTCATCTCGTCATCTTTCTGCAGCCTCCCCAGGTTATTGGAAGCAGAGCACACTTGCCCTCTTGCACTTTATCTCAGATCTGGCCCACATTTACCCCCTTCCCTGCCCAGGATTCAGATAGATGGTGTTTCTTTAGCTTACAGCCCCTGAAGACCACATGCCGATGGCAGTATCAGCATCACAGCGGCACCTCCTTGTTGCTCGACAAGCGCAGAAAATCCGTTGCACTTACAGTGCACGAGTAAATCTGCACCTTTGTGATATGTGAAAGGAAGGGCTTTAATGGGGAATATTCTCCAAAACTGGCAAAATGGAAAAGGGCGTGGGTGAGATTTAAACCACATGCCTGCGTGACGGCAGGTGGCCCAGCTCCTCGGGCTGGGCACGGCTGCTAAGCACTGAGCTGGACCAAGCGGATAAAGTGGAGGACGCTTGCTGCTGGGGGCTGGTGCTTTTAGAGCAGGGCAGGGAGTTAAGTGCACAGATCCTGTTATTGTTAATGGTGTTTGTGTTTAGAGCTCCCCAGGCGTTGCTTTAGAAACTGCCATACCCAGGCTGTTAACCCAGTCTCACCTGCTGTTTAGCTTCTGGTACTCAGATGCAAAATCGCGTTGTGTTTGGATGTGCAGGGCACGTCGTGAAGTGCTTGCTGCAAGAGCTGCAATTTGCCTCCTGCACTCCTGCCTTTCTCGGCTGCTCAAAACGAGAAGGAAGTTGCGCTACAGTACCTCAGGAAGGATGGGCAAGCAGGCCACAGCCCAACCCGCTCTCCTTGCCCGAATCTCAGTGATGCTATGGGAAAGGGGAGCCCTGTGGCAGTGCTGAAAGGCCTGATGGGTGGTGTGGTCACAGCCAGTTCCCAGCGCTGGGCACACACAGCAGCAGTTACCAGGCATTGGAACAGGTTGCTCAGAGAGGTGGTGGAGTCACCAGCCCTGGAGGGATTTTAGAGACATGTAAATGTGGCACTTGGGGCCATGGTTTGTTGGTGGACTTGGCAGTGTTAGGTTAAGGGTTGGACTTGATGATCTTAGAGGTCCTTTCCAATCTAAATGCTTCTATGAAGTATCATAAACAAAGCTTAGTTGCTTAAGGTTCTTCAGTGTCCCACCTCATCAGCGGCCAGTGCACAGATAAGCCATGCCTTCATGCTGGAATTAAAGGGAATTTCTTACGCTGACTTCCATTAAAAAGAAAAGCCCTGGTTCCCCTGCTGCTGGGCACTGCAGCATCCCCTTCTGGGACCTGTTCCTCCTGGTGTCTTTCTCAAAAGAAATGAACCAAAGATAATAAAAGATTTCAGGAGGACATCATTCCCTCCCCAGGAGGATTTCCATCACCCAGTGAGGCCAGACCACATGTACATGTAACGGCAACCTTCTGGATGCTGCAGGTACAGACTCACCCCAGCCATGCTCACAGTCAGGCGGGTGCTTTCTCAAGAAACATGGCTTCTGAGGGCACTGTCCCAGCCTCAACCTGCTGACATCAACCACAGGTATGCAGAAACAGCCCTGCACAAGCCCACAAAGGCTTCATCTACACAGACTGATAAAGCATCAGGCCAACACACGGACTGTGTGGCAGTTGCGCTCTGAGAGTCGAATGCAAGACAGATCATGAAAACTGCTCGAGATTTAAAGGGATGAGGCGGAATAAACACAGTAAGCTGCTTAATTTTGATGTGGATCTAGTCAGATTTACCTCATATGCTTAGCTGGGACCAAGGCAAAGAGACCAAGGAGACACGTCCCAGCAGGGCCAGGGCACCAGCACATCCAGGCAATGTCTCCAGACAAGAGGTTGACACAGCTCACCCCAGAAAGCTGCATCCCAGGATGTCCACTCATCACAGATCCTCACCTTCCTCCTGATCTCTTGCCACCAAGCTGGTTCAGGTTTGTGCCCTGTCCTTGCAGACCTCCCTGATCTTAAGGCATGTGTCCCTCCGCTCCCACTGGTTGGCCGCGGTGGACACAGCCCTCTCCCCTCTCAGCCCCATGGTGAAGGACCGAGGTGACAGCTCAGCCCAGGCCCAGGATTTCTCGCAGAGAGGTAAGTCGTGTCTACCCACCAGCACTGGCTTACCGGCAGGCTGCGCAGTGTGGTCCGAGCCACCGCGGCTCCTTCATCCTGCTGCTGACTAGCCAAAAGCAGCTGGGCTCTGCCTGCCCTCCCCTCTAGCATGGCTCGCTGTGTCCCCTCCAGTGCAGCTCCGTGCGCCAGCAGCAGAAGGGGCAGGAAGCAAATTTTCGCTGCCCTCCTGGGGATCTGTGCAGCGTAGGTGTCAGAGGAGGAGAGAAACTGTAAATCAGAGCCATCTCCCATTGCTTCGTCCTCCCCCGCTCTCTTCCTTTTGGCTCTTAGTCTCCAGCTTGCGGAAACAACCCTACAAAGCCTCTGTGGAAACCCAGGGATGGTCACAGGCAGCACATCCTGTGTGCTTGTAATAAATCCAACCTGCTCTGTACATGACAACATACCTCGTGTGATGAACATGTCTACTTTGTCCTGCCTTCTGGCAGGCAAAAACTGAGAAAAATCACAGCAGGACTTGTGTTTCATTAGGAGTCTATGGGGAGCCCACATTACAAGCCAAAGGATACTGCTACCTCCATCCTGCTGGAAATGACCCTCCAATGACAGGTGTGTCTGCAGAGATCCCCAGGATGCTCTTAAAGGAGGGTCCACTCATGGAAGCAGCACCTTCTGGTACAGATTTGGCCAGGTTTCTTATTTCCAGGAGTTACAGCTCAAAAAAGAACGAACACGATTCATTATCAAGCCTTCTCATTGGCAGGCATGCCCTCTAAAATAAGAGCAGATATTTGATTCTCCTTGTCCCAGTCTGCCTTGTGCACATTTGTATTTCTACGGTGGTTATTCTTCAGGAGACCTTAACGCTGCCCAGGTCAGAAAAGCAAGCAAGTGACCCCATAAGCAAAAACGCACTGTGTTGGGGGCTTCCTAAGCATCTCAGTGCACAGCTCCAGCGTGTGGGTAACGCGAGAGAATTTAATGCACTACAGGAGATCAATAAACTCTTGAAAAAAAACTACCAGCTACAGCAAATCCTCTCCAGAGCAGAGGCAAACACAGATCACAGCTCAGCTCATAAAAGGGGCACGTGTTATGCAGGAGATGAACAGCAATCACATGCTGGTTCAGCCACCAAGGACAAAAAAAACCTCACCAGCCCTAAAATTCAGGTTTTGGAGTCCGGCGGGCTGCAAGACAGGACCTGTGAAGCCATAGTGTGGTTCCCCCATATTCCTCCGCTCCTGGGCTCCCTCACCAGGTTGTTCCCCATGGAGATCTGCAGGCACACACCTGCCGAGCAGCTCCACTGCTGTCCTGAAAGCCAAACTCGGAGCATCGCAGGAGACAGCATCCTGCATGGGAACCTTGAGAGGGGTCGAGTGGGATGGGAAGCACAAGCTATGAATCCAACCAAGCATTGCGGTGCCCTTGTAGGGGTCAAAACCTGTGCTTCAGCCAAACAGGGATTCTGACAAAATCCCTTTCTAAGATGCCTTCTCCAGGGCAGGGCATTTTGTGTGGGCTGATTTTCCACTGAGAAATCCCTTGTTTAGCCACATTTTCATAAGAGAGAAATGAAAAGGGACAGTTTCCCAGCCCGTTCAGGTAGGTGGCCATATGAGCAGACCTGGGCAACAGAGTACAGCCAAACAACCACAGAGTTGGGGTGGTGTATCTCAGTCTGACCTCTCCCTCCAGCCTTCTCTTGAACAAAACCTGATATAACCACCCTGAATTTTGCCTTGTGTTTCATTTCTTTGCTCCAAGTTCAGCTGAGTCTGTCTCCAGGAGCCAGGAATTAAGTACCATAGCTATTCCAAAGTAAATTGCTCTACAATTGCTTTTCCATAACAAGACAGCTTTCTTAGGGCAAACCACTTTTATTCTTGAGGAAAGTGTCAGCAGGAGGAAAAGCCAGAGAAAACCTGGCTATGCTGCTATTCTGGAGCTATTATCGTCAGGTAAAAAAGCCGGTGAGTTTCCCCTCTGGAGTGTTTGTGACCAGGCCAAGCTGGCAAACGGGAATGACCTGCTCTTTCACTTTCCCCCAGCTCAGTCGAGGATGCCAGAGCTGGGTTACCTATAAATACCCGTGGCTTGGGCTGGGGGTGTTGGGAGAACGCTCTGTTTCCAAACCGAAAGGGCAGAGAAAACATGGAGCTGCTCCAGTGAGGGAGAAACGTCTATAATTAATGTAGTGGGAAAATTACACGTTTATATAGCCCCCCCGAACACAATAGCAGACATCCATTTCCTGCAGGGCTGTGGACACTTGCCAGCCCACAAATAAATCACAAAAACACAAAGCCAACAAGGAGGAAAAGAAAGGAGAATTATCACATAGGATGCAGCAGCCTTTTGTACCAGGAAAATAATCAGCGTCCCCACCAGACATCTATTGTTTATCAATAATATTGTCTAACAATCCCTCCGTTTGAGTCTCAACTGGGAAGTGATGCTCAAACCGAACGATGGAGATCTGCTCGGATTTTGCAAGCTCCAAATGCACAACACAGTGGTAGCCTGGGAGATGGACTGACCTGCCCCAGAAGCACGCGTGGGACCACAACCAAAAAAACACAGTAAACCTGATATTAAATAGTCCTTGGCATGGGTAAAAAAAATGGAATAAACGCAAAGTGCCCCACTTCGCTCCAGGAAGAGGGTGCCCAGCGTGCAGGAACGGAGGCTCTCAATGGCCTGGCAGCACATCCAGAGGGACCATGTCCAGCGATGCTGGAGATTAAAAGTAAGGGAACAAACAGTTTTAGTGAGAACGTGCATCCCTACTCCCACGCATTTTCCCTCTCCTCATCTTTCCCCACAGAAGCTTCGTGACTCAAGCTCCAGCTCCACGGCACGTTCGAGTCAATGACAGCCTCTCCATTGACTTCCAACCGCCTTTGGCTCAAGCGCTGGGATCGCGACACCAGTTTTATGACTTCCCCTGTGGCTCATGAAGTTGGGCTTTATCAGCAACAGGAGACTGGGGGAGAAGGTCCATTAGTGGGTTTCAGAAGGGCAGTTCCTGTTTTCTTCTTAGCCTGGAGCTGTGTTAAACAAATTACGGGCACACTCCATACTTACCAGAATATATTTTGGCTACAGCAATGCTGGCACATGCGCAAGCACTCCCGAGCGGGGGTTTTTCCTGCCTCTGCTCAAAGCACTGTAGGGTGAATGCTGCTGGCCAGATTCCTAGTGGAAACCGTGCTGGGGCACCTTGGGACCGTGGCGAGCGGGTCTCATCAGGCAGGTCTCTGTGCCCAGCCCTGGTACCTGATCTCAGCGGTCCTTCACAGCAGGATGTGAGGCAGGGGTTGACCGGCTTCCTCTGAGCCCAGCAGCTGGACCTGCTGTTGTGCAAGATGCACGGGTCTCAAAGATGTTTTACTGAAGCAAGTTTTAAGTTGACTTTCTTTAGGTGGCACCCAAGCCCATCCTCTGCCGCTCACGTAGAAGCTTCTCCACCATCTCCAGAGGAACATTCAAGCGTGATCTCTCGGGCTGAGGTTGGTTTATCTCACTAAGCACCCTTATTTCACTGTCTTGCCACCAGACCTCCATGTAGGTCCCTCATGGGACCTCCTTCCTCCGTGGAACCAGAGGTCCCATGACCTGGAAAAGCTAAGGTGAAATTCCTCCCGCAGTCGAGGCTTGCCAACCCCAAATCCTCACAACTCCTGCTCTTATCCTCCCATTTCTGGGAAGCAGGGGGGAAACACAGCTGGCACTTAGCAATATCAGCGGATTAAACAAAATTCTTCAGCACACCTCGGGCGTTTAAGCTTTTCCTTTCTGAAAAGAAAAAGGAAAAATAGAGAGAGAAATTGTATATATTGCCACACACACAAAAGTGAAAGTTTAGAAAAAATTGTGTTTCTCTTGCTGATTACTGGCTGCCATTCAGGAGGTAGGGAGAACAGCAGCCATCAAGGTCTGCCTGTTCCTCCGTGATTTGTGCTTTTCTGTTTTGAACGACATACGTAATTCTGATAAATGTATTCGTGTGTTTCTTGGACCGAATAATAAATTATTAAATGCAAAGCCCTCTATTTATGCACTTCAACGCTGAGAACTTCAATGCAAAACAGTAGAGACATTCAAACTCCCCAGGTCCCCACAGCAGCTCTCTCCGCACTGCACAAATGACGTACCCGAATGGATTTGGCTGTATTTATGGGGTGCACATTCCAGGGCCCACCAGGGCAGGAATGACCATTTCCTGGGTTTTTGTACAGCCCTTTGCTCAGAGCTGTCTCGAGCCCACGCTGCAGTAGTGAGCAGCGGCTCCTGCAGTAATATCCTCTGAACCGGGTACATAGTCATAATGAGCTCAAGCGAGATCTTGCTAAGTAGCACACAGGAACTGATAAACACATTCAGGATAAACACATCTGGAAGCGGCTTGGTAGCTACAAAGACATGCTTATTAACACACTTTTTAGGGTAAAAATGGAGCAAAACTAAAATACAGCGAGCACGGTTTAGAGTTTTCATTTGGGGAGGAGAGGAAGCCATCCTCATGTCACCGTGTAACGAGAGGACCAGAGCTGGGAGATGAGGGGCCATGCCACAGGTCAAGGTGGAGGCTGCTCCATCCAGAGCCCAACAGCTAACTTCCCTCCCAGGCATCGCTTGGAGATGCTGGGGCAAAGGTCACCCCTTCCAAACGTCCTCACTCACCAACACCCCGGTGTCTCGGTCTGGGGACCTATGACAGGATCTCGTCTCCTTTGGCTGTGCCCACGTGGCCCATCTGCTCCATCTGGTTCATAAGATGCTTTCAGATGTCCCAGTCCGCCGAGCAACTGGTTTGCTATTGGATTTAATAGTTGGCTGAAATCAGCTTTTGACTTGGTCTGCAGCAGCTCTCCCACACCAAGAGGGTTTAAACGATTCCCTGGAGTAAGGGTTTGACATTGTCCCACTGACAACCCAGGAGCACTGACTGTGAAGAGGATCAAAGCCCTGCAGCACTAAGACACATCCCACTGAATCCCTGGCTTAAACAGGGGTTCAGGAAAAGTTGAAGAAGAACCCCTGAAAAAATTCAAGATGTCCCAAAACAGCACATTCTGGGATGACCTGCAGAACAAAGTAACAGTCCGCTGCACTTTGGAGTTGCATTTTTTCAGCTGAAAAATGTCTATCGGGGGAAAAGCCCTGCTTTCCAATTAAGGCGTTTCAGAAAGCGCAGTGTTTACTCAGTCAGATGGCTGTTTTTAACAACAGAGCAGGTTTCTTAGTTTTAACAACTGACAGGGCCAGGACAGAAACAACCATTCATACCAAGTGCCGTTCTGTGGTAAAGCAACTGCCTTTAACCTCATTTAAAAACAATAATACCAGTTGCACTATGTTTTCCTGGTTTATCCGCTTGGGAGTCTGACTGTGGCCTCATAAAAGAGTATAAGGCTACTACTAACCTTTAATTGACACAGTTAAAAATAGGTATGGGGTACGTATGGAAAGTAACTACTCTGCACAGGGCACCGAGTACTTTATGACGTGAGCAGGTAGCTCTGCTATCCCATGCAAGTGTCTGCTTTTGTCGCTACAGAAAGCCAGGATCAAATCAGCAGAAAGCAAGACATACAAGGAGACGTATTCAAACCAGAGACGCTTCACACTGCCATCCAGAAAAGACAGACAACCCAACTTGCTGCCTCTCCTTTCGACTGAGCCAGGCGCTGCCTCCGAGCCGTGCTGTGCTCCATCACCTGGGATCCCAGGCACCATGACCAGAAACAGCTGAGTTGAAGAGGAGGTTTGGAACCTGCAGCAGCCCAAAACGCGAAGCAGAGGTGCAGACTACACTGATGCTCGTGCTTCGCCTGCATGTGGGACATTCTGGGTACCACCCAGGCGTCTGCAAGCAGAGGCTGTGCATCGCTGCAGGCTCCTTAGAGCAACATACTGGTTCCAGCATTGCAAAAAAGAAGCTTTTCACTGAGGGTATCTGCTACCTTTTAAAACTTCAGTCGCATCTGCTTAGCCTGACCAAAACCATGTTTCTAGCCAGAGGTTCAGCCCAGCTAGGAGAACAAGTAGGATGAACTCTGCAGGTTCCCCAGCACTGGCAAAGGAATTTTCAATAGACATGTCACGTGACTTTCTCTTGCTAACTGCTCCAAAGCTCCCAGAAAGCACCAGCCTCATGCTGCCATCACCAGCACTAATTCTGCCCTTGTCTGTGATGGTACACAGCAATAAAAATTGCTGATTTTCTTTTCCTTCTTCAATTAGCTTGTCCTCAGTCCAGTCCTTCTGAACTCCAGGGTCTTATCTCCAAGGAGAAACTGATTTTTGATTTTCATCAAGGTATTAAAGACAGCAGTGAGCAGCAGGATGCTAAGGACAAGAAGAGAGCAGGCTGCTTGTTTTGGGAGGGAGTAAAGTGAAACACAAGCGTTGTAAGGGTTTGGACTGAACAAAGTCCTTTGCAGATACATATCCAATTGATTTCACTTGAAAGAAAAGCATTTAGGACAAATTAAAAGAGTCACAACATTGTGCTGTTTTTTAGATAAAAAGTCTTTGGTTATAGTTGATCCTGTTCTTCCTGCAGTTTCCATATCATCGTGCTCAGCTGCCCACTTTGCAATCTCGACCAGTTTGAAAGGCAACCCAGGTCTCAGATGGATTTGCAAGGCTGGCACCGGGCTTGCCTTCTCCTCTGAGCACGTCGCTAAGAAGCGAGTGATGCCGTGTCCCGCTGTGCTGCTGGGAAGGCCATTTTCAGACAGCAGCCCTGCTAGGAAACCACATTTCATGATAGGCGGAAGAAGAGCTGGCAGAACCTGCTTCGAAATCAGGGGACTACACAGCTCATTTTAAAAAAAGCACTCACCCGTCTGGGTTTGAGGCAGGTGACAATAATAGGCAGTGATAAATGAACATCAGTCTGTGTTCACAGAAGATGTCTCATCTTGGCCATGTTCCAGGCACACTGCCAACAGGGATGTGTTAGTCCCTGTTGTCAAAACTGCTCTATTTCACTGAAAAAAAGAAAAAAATTAAATATTTCCTTGGCCAAATGGAAAGAGTAAACTGGGTAGGAAACGGAGGCAAGTGTCCCAGTCTGGACCACTGAAAGTGCCTCCGGCTTTCTAGATGTGAGAAGGTCATTTTCCATCTCTTGCTATGCCCCTACACCATTAAGTGATTGCCTTGTGCTCAGCTGGGCTGTGGCTCCTACCAGGCACTCAGAGACCTAACATTTAGCAGCAAAATCAATTATAACACAGCAGTGCTCTCTAGGAGACCTGGATTGTGCAGTCACAACAGTCAGTCCTGACCCAGAGAGTAGAGGCAAGCCTATTTTTTCAGGCTTGATTCACAGGAAACAGCTCCTAACTCACAGTGAGCTTGCTGGCATGGTCAGACTTACCCACAGAGCAGGGGGTGGCAGATCCATGCACAGCAAAATTAGAATAGCAAAGTAGAGCACCTCTCTGATAAAAATGCTGGGCAGTAATGGCATTTCTTAAGGGAGAGGGCTGGTGGTGGGCACGCGGGACATTGCTGACGTGTGTGCACTCATCAGATACTTGGAGACATAAATGCTCCAATGCTCTCTTTAACTGACGCTTGCAGAAGTAAAGTCAAATGAGCCCTGATGGCAAGATTCAACGAGACACAGAGGTACATGAGGAAAGACTCCCACAGCATCCTACGGGATAAGGGAACAGCCTGGTGTTCACCTTTTTCCTTTCAGCCCCTTGCAGCACCTCAGACACCAGCTCATCACTTTCCCACTATTACCTGTCCGTCATTACTACTAATAAATAGCTGTATGACTGTATACAACTGGCTGTAGCTCCAGCTGATGTGAGGAGGTCATTGCGTTTGGGACTACGAACACTTTAAAAGAGCTTACAGCCCACCATCCATCCATTTTCTTGTATATTTCTGAAATTCCCCTTTTTTATGACTTCTCCAATTATCCATAAGAAAACAAAAAAGTACATATTTCTCCCCTTTAGAAGCTTGCCCATGTATTTTGCAGGTCTCCTGGTTGTTGCTTAAGCTCAGTGACAGTGACTCACCAAGAAAGCTTCAGCAAGTTACAAGAGCCGACCTTGGACACTGGAATTTTTAGCCTGTGTCTGACACACGGCTTTTGGGGGCAGAAGATTTCATTTGTTGTGTCTGAGACCATTGCCCTAAATACTTCCTACTCCTCTCAATTTTCCCAGACTTTATATGATCCCGGAGGGCATTCCACATTCCCTCCAACTTAACTGCAGTAGAGTCTAAAGCTTGCATTGCCCCTTGCAGCGCCTAGTAAAGTCTCATGAGAACAACAGCTTTTTGTGTGTGGTTACTTTCTGTATCTGAAGGATACTCCTCAACTTTAGCCTGACTTTTGCTTTTGGCTCCTCTCCTAGAACTTTGATCCAAGAAACCCTCTCAACATGTTCCACTCGCTCAGCTGGGGAATTCAGCACTGCGGTATCTTGCATTGCAGATTATTTTTAGGGATGATCAAATCAAGGCAGATAAAATAAGAAACAAGCTGAATCTTTGCTTGAGCTGACTGCAAAATGCTGTGACTTACCAGCACTTGGTCTCATGGCCAGGGTGGAATTCCTGATCCAAGAAAGAGGAAAACCTATTCCTGATGTACCGGGTTCAGCACTGGGCCTTGAATTTAGCAGCCTGCAGGCCACGCTATCGAATTAGTGTCTCTCTCCCTGGTATCTTGCTTCCTGGGTACCAGCCACCTCCTGCTTATAAGCTAGAGAAGTCTCATGGGGAGGCAGCCAGTGCCGCAGCAAGCAGCGGTGCCCTGCAGCACACCGGCTGACCGAAGAGCAGCGGCCGGCTGACAAGCATGCCAGCGCACAAAGGGCTGAGCTGGTACGACACAACAGGCAGCCCCACGTTTCAGTCCGAAAACTCACTTGAAGGAAAGCACGTATAACTGGGATCATATTCTTGGTTGGTGGTGTTGGGTTGATCCACAGTTATTGACTGATGTAGCCTTTTCCCATAATGAGGGACAACACTACCTACTGCAACAACAAGCTTTCACACAGGCAAGCCTCCTTTCGTTACCTAGCTGTCCATACGCTTCCCTGGACAGCAAGAGCACACCTCCACATAGAAGAAGCCAAACAGGCCAAGGATGCATCAACAGATCTTGACGGCGCAGTTGTGCTGCCTACCAGCACCCAGTGAGCAGCACAGTTAGACTTAGGATAAAAAGGAGAGATCACATAGGTCAACAGAGTCATCTGCACACCAAAATACCCAAATTAAATCCGAATTTCATTTCAAAGTCAGGGAAACATCGTCCTCAGCTGTGACAGACATCCTAAACAACGATGGCCAGCAAGACTCGTGATGTGCTGCCACGTGTCACTTAAGCCCTTTAATAAATGGTTGTCAGATCTTTAATAAACTCAGCTGGGCTGTCTAACCACAGCACTCACAATCTAGCACTTTATTGGAAAGAAAAGAATAGCACAGAACAGTGAGACATACCTCTCTCTGTCATATGCCAAGACTGAAGAAAACTGTTTTGGGGGCAATTCCAGAGCACAGTGCTGTAGAAATGTGGAGGACAAAACCTGATTTTTCTTCACTGATATGAGGAAACAGGCTTTGGCTTTCACTGGTCAGTATTGCCTGGGGAAAGAAAATTAAAAAATAACACCATTACTGAAAGACTAAGCAGCTAGTCTAAACTAGTCCCTTAGAGGTATTTATTTTTAAGAAGGGAATTTTCCCCTTTTTTCAGGTTGACTACTGCCAACAGTATTTTAGCTTATTCTGTGCCTGCTGACCTACCACATTTAGCCTACTTATACTAATTAAACTTTAATTAAATTTATTTGGTATTCATCTAACACCAAAAGTATGTCAAAGGCTTTGCAAAATGTTGGCTAAGGTCTTAGCATGACTGGGCAGTTTTGGTTTACATAATTTTAATTATGTATTTATACGAAAGGTATTTTAAAAGCATAGGTCACTTCTAACCTACTCACCATAACCGTTCCTAAAGCCACAGCAAGCACTTGGTCCACAGTTTCACTTAGGACCGGCGTTACAAGGAGTGGCACTTCTTGGCATGCTGTTACTCTTGGTGTAAACAGAGACCTCGAGACACTGACTTGTGCTTTAGGATGCTCCCATGAGTCCAGCCCCATCAGGAACCTCAGGTCTCTCCTTGTAGGCTACCAGTCTCGTCTTCTTGCCTTTTAAAACTAGGGAGAACACCCTTCTTCAATTCCACCCCGCCAGTGCAAAGTGAGTTCTCTGCATGGTGCGTGGACAGTTGTTTTCCAATCAGCCTAACACTTTGTTCAAATAACTGCAGCCAACTTTCCTGACAAGTCAGTCATTTCCCCATTACCTCTCTGCCTCCAAAATAAATTCCATCATGTCCCAGGAAATTCTTGTTCCACTGTGAGTTTCTGAACCGAAGGAGGCCGTATCAGAAGTTCCATGTGACACCAGGAACAAGTGTTAACATGTCCACCTCTCAGCAGCCACTGATGAATTAAACGGTGTTCTGAAAGACCCCATTAAAAAAGATTCTGGTGCTACCCTCAGTCAGCAGTATTGCTTTTCTTTAATTTCTGTAAGATCAGCTGGCAAAGTGAAAGTAAGCTGTGTGTACATACCTCAAAGATCAGCAGCCTGTTGGTTGGCATTCATAATTGTCCTCTTATGTGGCTCACTCCATTCTCACCTTCAAAAAAAATTGGTCAGCCTTTTATCCTGGGAAAGCCACTGATTTTAGAGCTATTGCTCTACAACTGCTTGGGAAGAACCCCCATGGGAGCTATCCCTGCAGCCTAGCACATCACGGGAACACAGACTGAGCACAGCGCAGCCCATCACAAGTCGCAACTCCCCACAGCATCAAGGCAGGGCACAAGGCACTTGCCCCCAGAAGGTTTCCAGCCCAAGGTCCTCCTGCACGCCCCCCGCTCTGCAGGTCCTGCCAGCTGAGTCCCGCAGAGGCACCAGTGCCACCTGCGCACCCTCCCAGCTGAGAGCGCAGTGCGGTGTGTGCTGGCCTGGGGTCTACTCGCTCCTCCAGACTATGGGCATGCCATGAGGCAGCCAGCCCCACTGGGTTCCAAAATACCCCGGTTGTTAGACTCCTCACCTCTATCCAAAACTTCTACCCGCAGACACAGCCAGAACAACCGCACAGCCCGTGAGATCACCCAGCTGCACTTCACACAACCCGCAGTTTATTTTGCTGTCAGCCATATCCACACCTGCTCTTTGTTCCTTCGATATCGTGACCGCTCCATGGCTGACTGTCCATTGTTAATACTGAATCGATGATTTGATGGGGCTCTCCAGGTTGGTGACCGCCTGCCCTGGCATGGGGCAGCACCGAGAAGTCTCAAGGCCAGCATCCTACAAGGGGTGCCGGCAGCGGCTGCTGGCTGTACTTTGGGTGGTGTGTCTTTCTCCGTGAGACTGCAGACGGGGCTCCCAGGCAGCCACTCAGCTGAATAACCAACCAAAACGCTCCAAAAGCAGCCAAAGGGCAGGATCAGGCAAAACTCTGTCCCACCAACCTGCCATCAATTAGTGAATCACTTGTCCTGTTATCCAAGTGCACTGATCTTTGACAGGAGATTCGGAAAAATCTCCCCGCTACAAAAAACCACGCCTCGAATACAGACAAAAATCATCAACCTTTTCAAATAGAAGGAAATAGCTTTTAAAACAAGCCACATTTTCATTTTGGATAAAGCTTTCCAGACATGCTGTGATAAGCAGAGCATAAGAAATTACTCAGATAATTTTCTGCATAAAAATACAGGGGAAAATTTGCCTCTTTCTTTTTTCTTTAAACTGTACCAACTTAAAAAAGGAGGTTTTGGAAAAGAATATTTTTGGCAACAAACCATTCAGCTTAGTGCTTAGCAGCCACCAAATATTTAGCTTTGAAAAATAAAAATTTGTTCAGAGATTTGGATTTTACTTTGGGTTTTTTTTCCCTTTTTAAACAAGAGAAAGTGCAAGCTGGCACTGTGAGGATGGAGGTTCTGACAAAACACCTGACCGCCAGTGAGTTTTCCATGACTTCTAGGTAAAAAGATACACAAATATGAGACTAAATCCAAATTCACAGGAGGACCACACATAGCTGCAGGGGCTTATTTCTCCCTTAATGGCAGATACCTCCCAACTCACATCAGAGGACATTCAGATGGGTGTTAAGGACCCAAAAAAGGAATGTCTCATTAGTTTCTTCTTCTCTGAAAGTCCACTTGCCAGGCAGCATTCCTTCAGCTCCTCCATTGCCTTCTCCTGAAACACTCCACAACTCCCTGGAAGGCTGTTGTCTTTGCAGCAGAGATGAATGTGTCAGGGCCTCTTTTGGCTGCTTGCAGCTGGATGATTCGACAGACTCCAACCTTAAAATAAAAATACTACTTTGTAAACAAAGCTGAGATGAGATTTATCACAAAACAGGAACAGGGAAGTCATTGTTCCAAACAACAATCACCTATTTATTTTATTTTTTAGTCTACCAAAAGAAAAATGCCCATGGTGAATGTTCTGTGCATAAACGCACTTTTCTGGGCCAAGCAACGGAAACTCTGTGCAAATGCAATGGGTGCCTGTGCCTCCTGCAGAAGAAGTAAGGTTCTGGGAAAGCAGATGCCCCTTGCACACATCTTGGAGTCAATCCTCTGGCGATTCTTTGGCCTGCAACGCATGGAACTGGGTAACAACCTCTTCGGGCCTTTAAAAGCAAATCCAAAAAGCTATGATCTGTCCTGAGCACTAGATAAATTTACTCCCAGAACCAAGAAAGGCTCTCCAAATGGCATGCTGCTAAACCTCAGATGTCATCACGTGTAAACATCCAACTCAGAAGCAGCAGCTCACCACAAGCATCCCAGTGGGGCAGGACCCAAGTCAGGGAGGTCTGTTTTCAGTCCCGGATGAGCCCCAGGGCAGGAGGAACAAGCAAGCAGTGCAGACTCAGAGGTGTACCAAGATCATGCAGCAAGTGAAGTGGATCTACCCCAGCATGCTTTCATCCTGGTGGATTTATGGCAGGGAACCTACACTGTCAGGTCCTTACGGAGCGGGAGGAGAAGTCTCGCTCTCTACCTGCACCGCTTCGCAAGGTAAGCGCTCCCCCTTGCTTGTTCTGTTCATAATGACACGATTCTCAGCCTTTCGTGGAATATACGCTATAAATACATATGCCAGGTTCCAAAATAGCCTCGCAGGGTTACACTGCAAACAGGGCTGCTCCCTGATGTTTCCTGCATCTATTTCATTAGATCTGCAGAACCTGCATCGAGCCCCATTTTCTGGGATGCTCTCTCCCAGTGACCCCTCGCCCTCAGCTCACAGAGGGCAGGAGGGCTTTGGTTCCAAACCCATCTGCTCTGTGGCATGGCAAAAGCGGAGAGGTAACTAAAGAAACAGAACATTTGGCAAATGTGTATTGAACTTCTCACAACAAACCCGTGAGTTCAGGCAGCCCATCTCTATGGCAACCAAACAGCACAAAAACAAGACATTAACACCTAAATTTATTAGTGTGTAAGTGCTTAGCTCTTATCATTCCAGGGGTATATTCCCCTCCCTAACCCCCCCAGCTCGCTTTGGTTCATAATGAAGACAACTCGATTCTAGTTCAAATGCCAACGTAAACATAGGCACACAATTTACAGACAGCAGAGCTGAAGCTTTCGTATTTCTAATCACAGTTTGAAAAACAAAAAAAAAAGCCAAACCAAAAAAAAAGGCTGTGTGTAGGGAGTTACCCAGTTTCCATTTTATTTTGCAAAATTGTTAAAGATTTGCAAGTCATAGGGACAGGGGAAGAGATACTATACAACCTACCCTAACAGATCGATGAAGATCTTCATTAGATGGAGAAAGTCGGAGTACATACCACTTCTCCCAAAATAATTTCAAAGTACCGTGCCTTCATATTATACACACATTACAAGTGGCTCCCAGAGGAAAACACGTCACCATCTCCACCTTGCCTCAAGGCTTCAGGTCATGTCACAGGCAGCGGGGTAAGTGCATTTGGGGACGTTCACTGCAGAAATAAGCAAAAAGTGGATTAAGGTGCTGGGAAGCAAAGACCACGCACAGCATCATGGGTTTTGGCAGCCAAGCTAATGAATTCAGACATTTTTGGAGATCCAAGTGTACCTGAGGGTCCTGAGTGAATTCCAGTGACCTCAAGAGCAAAGACCATACTGGGACAGCCTGTAGAAGACAAGAAGGTGTTAGGTCTGTGTCTTTGCAAGTCAAAGCGAAGCAGGAAAACGAACGATGTGTCTCAGCCCAAGGCACATTTGAAGTTGCGTTGGCCATTCACAGGGCTAACAACACTCTTCCCACTTAATTGTTTGCTGAACTTCTCTTTTTCATCTTTGCTTCAGGATTTAGAATAACTTTCATGAGGAATAAGGACATGGTTTTCTAGGGGTGGATAGTCTTGGGGAGTCTAGTGCTGGTGACTGTCAGAGCCAGGCAGCCTGATCCTGTCCAGCAGCCTCAGTGCTGTCCAGATGTGCAGCAGGCCTCACTGCTGGGTCAGAACTGCCCTCCCAACCACAGCAGTGCAGGCAAGTGAAATAAGGAAAAGCCTTCAGTGGCATGTGGCAGTGAGCCTTGCCTCAGGATCAAACAGACTTTATAAATAAGTGGTTACCATTTCTGGAATCAGGGTAAAGTCAATATGTGGTTGGCGATAAGAACTAAACGCAAATGGATCCTGGACGTTGGTAAGGACTGCGATGGATCAGGCTCATCGATGCTCCATGTGCCCTAATAAAGATGGATAACATTAGACACTCCATTACTGCAGAGGGAAGGGTAGAGAGAAGAACAGCTCTAAAGGCCACCAGAAGCATTCTGACAGTGGCAGAAGGCACCAAGCCACAATCACCCTGAACTCCAACATTACACCTCAATGTATGTGTGTGGGGGCGGCATTAGATTTACCCCATCCCTAAGGAACCACCAGGCTCCACATACCAGACTCAAAAGTCCTTTTCTAGACTCTTTGGCATTTTCTTCCTTCCACCATGCACTGCTGTTTCCAGGTGAAAGGCACCTTGTCTTGGGGCTAATTCAGATTTAACCACTAAGCATTCTGTGTCTTTGCACAATCGCAGCGAAGGAAATCCAGACCAGACATTCAGGAAAAATCTTCAGTGGGAAGAGCAATAACGCGCCAGGAGATGATGTCTTGGAAGATGGACTCTCCACAGAGACCTATCAGGAATCACAGATGTAAAACTGGTCCTGCCCAGGGGCAAAAGGACTAGATGCCTGCCCAGGACACCAAGGACAGTTGGTGCATCAATGGTGTTGAGAGCATTCACTACTCATGCACTGCTGCAACAGCAGGTGAGAAGTCTCATGAAAAGAAAGATTTGCCACTGTCCCGGGCACAATTTGCCACAGTACAGAGCAGATATAAAATGCCAGATCTGCTAGAGCACACGGGCCACAGATTTTCACAAGGGTTTTCAGCTCTTTAAGGGTAGATGCTCGCATGAAAAGGAACTAACTGCCCTTCAGAGGACCATATGCCATCCGTATAGCACAACACTGCTGTTCTGTACTGACAGCAAATGGATTACGGGGGACAGATGATAAAAAGAGCAGCAAACAAACCTTCTCCTTCAGCATCCCTCAGGTGGAGTCAATAGAGCATTTCTGAACTTACACCAGTGAAACAAAGAGCTAGGTTTAGCCCATCACTGTTCAGAAGGTCTAATGGTAAACTGCTTGCCATCTCATTTCAGCCACGTGATCAGAAAATGTTTAACATAAGGGTTGCAATATATTAACCACACTCCCATTAGCAGTGGAACAATCCATTACTAATATCTCTCCAACCTCAGGCAGCACCTCCTCCTGAAAGCACACTGCCAAGATTTAAGCTGACCAGGGCCCCAGTTTCCAAGCCCTTCAGGCAGGTTACAAGAAAGCAAATTAACAGGTTGATACCCTGACAATTTCCTTCTGAAATAAGGTCACTGAGGATCCTGCAAGTCCCTAACTAGCTGGCTTGCTATCAGCTGAAAGACATTTCAAGAACATCAGCATTGGTGCCAAAAATATCTGGGCTTGTCCCTGCGGCAAAACAGCAGCAGAAGAAGGAGGCTGAGGATAAAATGTCAGTGCTTGAATAGGCACAGAGATGGATGGAGCTGAGCTGTGGAATCTTGCTTGTTGGGGTACCTCCACTGCCAGGAAGAATAAACCAGCACCAGCTAAGAGGGGCTGTGACTCAACAGCAGAGCCAGGGTGAAGGCACCCTTAGGAAATCACTGCTTTGCAAGGCCCCATAGACCTCCAAGAACAGTTCAAAATGGTCCGACAAAAGAGCTTCAGAGTGGTTTTCCTGCTGTAGGCAGGAAAACATGGCCAGACACGCTCACCTCATACCACTCTAGCAAGTCTCTTGCATTCTGTTAGCCAGAGCTAACACTCTCCACCACCATGGCACTACATCATCTGAAGACCTCTGACAATAGATCTAAGCACACACTACCAAAACCAGCTTGAAATTAACCTTCAGCATGGCCAGACCCCTACAGAAGATGCAGTTCCACCAAAATAAAATGCTTGGCAACATCAGGCCCAATTCACCAATGTTTTCCCTCTACAGGAGAATCCTTTCCCACCTCCAGTCCCTCCTGACAGTCTTTTAAAGAGGAAAGACTTCTGGTTTTCTCTAGTGAAATAACTGCTGTATAGCTGAATTCCACAATTATAAAATTCATACCCCCAAGCTTCAGTATAAACCCAGCCCAAGAAAAGCTTCAGACTGATCTGGAATAAGATATCTCAGAACCTTCCTTCACGGCTTTCACGGTTTGTTTTTTGGATGCGTTTTCTAAATCAAGCATCGCGAAGCCTCCACGCCGAGCCTTGGTACTTTCCACCCCGAGCCCTGTGGGGCTGGCACATCACCGGGGCGAGGCAGACCCTCTGCTCCACGTGAACACAGACCAGCTCCGCTCTTTTCAAACAGCGACACTTCTGACACCTAAAATTCACGTCACCCGAGGGGGGATGAAACACTGCGGTACATGCAGAACCTGGGTACTAGCTTCCGGTTATTCATACCCTCAACTCCACATACGCACGCACATTGATGCAGATTGTGTAATAGCTTTGAAAAATCATCCAGGCCCTCCGGAGACAGTGCCATCTTGAAGGCATTAGCTGCGTTATGAATAAATGAAGGAACAAAAGCCAATTTTATTTTTTTTTCTGACTATGTGGTGAAGGCGGAGGAGAGAGACACGTAACAGCGGAGGGGTGGTGCACGACTCCCCAGCTCACACCGGCATCCCGAGTGTGCCCCGTGACGCTGATTAGTCTTGGTGGAAGCTACGCACGACCAAGAGGTGCCCAAATCCAGACCCGGAGGCTGCCGTTGCCCCAGCGTGTTTATTTTAGTCCTGCTTGCACGCATGTGTGTTCCCAGCGGGAGGGGATGTAAACGGGCCCAGCCATCCCTGCCCAGCCCTCCATCCTCCGGCATGCGCCAAAACTGTTCAGCTCACACTAGCGCGAGGTCACATTTTTTTGGCAGAGAGCTCAGCTCCTTCTCCCCTCTCCCTTCCCCCATGGTCCTGGTAAAATATGAAAACAGCCTGCCACCTGCCATTTGCCTGGCCTGTTTCTCTCTCTCTGCCAAAAATTAGCAACGTGCCCCAAAATATAATTGGAAACACTGCACTGCACTGCAGGGGTCCCATTTCTGTTGCATAGAAGACGCTTGAAAAAAAGCCAATTTAATTTCTAGATTCCCCGGGTTGCATATAGCTGCTAAGTGGGGAGGTAAAAAAAGTCACTTTTATCAGGCCAATTCCTATTAGTAGATTCAGATCTTTTAACGAGCCATGCCGTAGGAATCAGCGAGCTGTCATTGCGAGCAGATTTAGGGCATTGTTTCTTGGAATTGAGAGTTGTGTGGGAGGTCAAAAGTTAGAGGCCGGCATTCCCAAACTTCAGAGCTGAGAGCCTGGGCACACGCAGCGGAGCTGGAGGTGGCAGAGGATTTGTGAAGGCTGACAACCCCGGGAAGCAAACCGCCCCATTCCCCCAGCTCATCTTGCACAAGTCCCTGGAGAACCCTTGCAGGAGGCATCTGGAGATGAGTCCGGGGTTCTGGCAGGGTTCTGCTGCTATTGTGGTAGCCATGGCTTCAGCTCCTGTTCAGTCTCCTTTTGGGAACAGCCTTGCGAAGTGCTGCTTGACCAAGGAAGGGCTTCCAGACCTCCGGCAAAGCGTGCCGGCCACGCATGCTCCCAGGTCCGCAGCCCACAGGCCAGCCCTGCAAAGCTAGCCGTTACCTCCCTTTCGCAAGAGGGGGGTGGAAAAGGAAATCAAGAAAATGTAGGGCACCTCATTCATGCCACGCTATGGCAGAGAGCTTGGCCAGCAGATTTCTGAAGCTGAAAAGCAACGTTTCACCCCGAAGAGCTGTTTACGTTGTCAGGGTTGACTTGCCAGGCTTACAGAAGCGCTGTGCCAGATTGGCTTATTATGCTCCTCCCTCCAAGTACTCAGGGTCTGCTCCTTTGTTACGGGGCGTCTGCACCCACCACGCAAACGGAGCTGTGCTAAACACCAGGTCTCCTTGAGGAGAGCGGCACACACAGGCACAGGGAACTCTGCCACTCTCCCAGCGATAAAGAGCCCGGCTGAAGGGTTTCAGCTCCCAACAAGGGATGACAACAGTTGAGAACATACAACGAGGCAAGGAGCGTGTCACCCACCCTCAGGAGTTACCATAGGCCATCACGATTTTTGCTCAGCTCGGTAAGCATTTAGTACTCCCCTTTTTTACAGAACTAATTGAGATAACTCTCATAAATTAATTGCCAAGCCACCTTCAGCCTCAAAAGGCAATCAACCACTTTGCAAACTCTGTGCTATGAAATTCATACTCACTACCACCCATCCCAAGCTGCAATAATAGCCCCTGCTTGACAAACACCTCCAGTAAAACCAAGCAGAAAACCTCCAAAGAGCTGTAGCCCTACCTGTGTCCTAGTACCCCTTGAATTCTGCTCTCTCCCTGACCTTAGAGCAACGCCATACCGCGCACTGGGGGTGTTATGGTCCAAAGGGGAACAATCTTGCCATCTTCTTAAGGAGAACAGTGCGTAAGCCTGAATCACAGAACTACTGTAACCCCCCAGACTCCTCTCTGGCCAGGTTCCTCAGAGAAGCAGCGCGGGGATGCCCAGATCAGTCATCCTGGGAGCACTCAGGTGTAACTAAGAGCCTCGTTCTGCAGCGCACAAGACACTGGGAAAATTGAATGTCTCTGGAGGTGGGCTGAGAGACTATATTTAGACCTGGGACTTGGATATGTAAATCCCTTTATGGATGTGATGCGTGGAACCGCGGGCTGCCTTAATCTCAGTCTCAGAAGGGAAGGGCAAGAGGGAGCCCTGAGGAAACCCCAGATTCCTTCTCAGCAGGCTGCTTATTGAATCGACGTTAATAGACTGGGAAGTGAAAAACATGGTTGAGTCTAACTACTTAGAAATCCTTCAATATTAGATTTTTTTCCTCTAGCAAGCATGCTATGAAATAATAGGAAGATGATCCCATGTTTCCCCAAAAAAAAGAAAATCACAAAATCCACAGCTGATCCACATTTGCAATAAGCTGTTTAAAACAAAATAAACCAATCCATTTGCTTCAAGAAATACACATTAGACACTGGAATCTTGCTTCCCTCATTCCTCCATCCCCAAGTACTTCAGTTGAAAGGAGGGGAAAACCTTGAAGTAATATATGCGTGAAAAAGCCCTGAGAACAATAGCTGCTCTCCAGTTGCCTCCAAAGCTGTTATTAAACTTGAGGTTCCCGCGCTAGCAGAGCACAGCTTGAGCAGCATACCCTGTATTCACCACCGGCATCACCAGGCTCTGATAACGCAAGCGAGGCAGATTTCCACCTACAAATTCCTGGAAGTTCATAGCCTAAAGAGCAACGTGCCAATATCTCGGCATGAGCAGGCCCAGTTGGAGAGCATTATGGAAACCTCCCCTGCTAGAGCAAAATATCAACGAACTAATCCGCAGATCGGAATGGGCAGGTTCCTACTTGGAGCCAAACATCACCATTGTGTTTTAAATTGAATTTTTCTCAGTGATCTTCAAAACGGCATGCAGTCAATATCAAGCAGCTAGGGTAGGTATGTCATACGAACCCTACCCAAACCCTCTACTCTAGAGGAGGAAAAAGGCAGGTTCAAAAAAAAAAAAGCAAGCTGGCTAATGGTCTCTTTAGCCCATTGTAGTCATCCCTCCAAATCCATTCCACACTGTGGCAGCAGCTGAACATACCATCCAAAGCTGTTTCACTGAAGAGAGAAGGGGAAGACACCTCATTCTGCGTGGGCTAGAAGGAGATAGATGGCTCAGCATTTCACCAGCACCATGGGAAGCAATGGACTCCTTCAATGAGATATGAGAAGCTGCAACATGGTGAGAAAGATAAAGAGAGACAAGTGACTGCACCATGGTTCAAGACAGAGCATGAAAACAACTCACTGAGACCTGTTTACAGGCAGTAAGTCTCTATGGAAGAGGGAATGAAAGACCAAGACAGAAATCTAAGAGAAACAGAGCCCACTTAAAAGCATCAGCTCATCAATGTCAATATATCTGTGGTGGTTTTGTTGTTTATTTTCAATAAATCCAACCACCTACCATTTCAGTTAGGCCTGTCGTGACAATTTGCTTGAAGGGGTGCGAACCCACGCCACTGCACTGCCGTCCCCAGAAGCGCACCATGGCATCACTGGGAGAGCAGGAAGGGATGCATGGTGAGCACGAAGCTTGCTGGCTTCTTCTCCAGAGCAAACGGCTTCCATTCCAGATGGAGGGGCAGATAAACAAGCTCTGACAGAAGTGGTGTGTTTCTGGGACAACTGGGAAGCACAGGGTAGGGACACAGAAGGGCTTGCAGTCATGCTGCTGGGCTTTTTCTTGGGATGTGCTGCCTGTCAGTGGATGGGGATGGGAAAACCACTTGATAAGCTATGGAGCAAACCACGCAGAAGGCTGAGGAACTGGGGTGGGAAAGAGCAGCTGAAGCAGAGAACAAATGCTGCAGAAACCAGACCACAGTGCTCTTGAAATAGCAGCACAATCCCTAGATGTATCAAACTGGGTAGAGGAGGCTGAGCGTAGCTGTTTGCAACCAACTTGCAGCTCATGAAAACGGGGAGGAGAATTAAAGGATATCCCCTGCTCTGGGGATGGCTCTGATGGTCCATTTTTCTAAGAGCTGGCTCTGGAAAATGAAGCGACACCCATAACTGCAAGTGCAAAGCTGTTTCTTCTAGTCCCCTGGACACTGAGCTGGCCCTGTGTGAAGGACATGAAAACTTTCTCTCATAGAGTTTAAAAGCTGGAGAAGCTTATGAAGCACTACCTTCAAATCAAGCCTTCAGCAAGAGATACACCCAGAATGAACAAGTAGCCCAGTCCACTGTTCAACAGAACCTACCACTGGGCAAAAAACAGAAATGGAGAAGGATCTGAGGTAAGACTAAACTACCATGTCTAAAAATCACATTTTTGAGCAACAAGGACTTTGACAGAAAAGCTGATGAAGGAAGGTTTCAAAGACAGCAGGTAGCTAGAGACACACTTCCCTCCCCCAGCATGGTACATCTCTGCACCCACGAGTCTCCTTTCTGCTGAGGATGCACAAAGGAGAAGTTTCACTGGCATTCCCAGGAGACCTTAACAGAGTTATGCACCAAATACCTCTCAAGTGCCATTGGATGAGCCCCTGATTCCCACAGAGCCTTTACAAACACTTGTATTAATGACAGCAAGATCAGCAGCAGGACCTCTCCATCACAGCGATACCTGCACCCACAGATTTCCCTGAATGCATACACCAGAGGCAGCACTCAAGCTAGACTGCTCTGGGTTGCCTCTTCTGAAATGTGATGTTCCCGGCCCTGTGAAGGGCTAAACCCCAACAGCCAGCCAAGGTGGGACACGAGTTGCCTGTGACCTGGACAGCCGCAGAGGTGTCAGCAGTGCCATTCAGCTCCCACCGCTCTCAATGGCATCAGCTTGGGACCTCCCAGGGCAGATTTTCAGTTTCCTCAAAAATCATTGTTAAAAGATGTGGAAACTTGGGAATCAAATTCTTGCTCCACTAAAGATCAGAGGGTTTTTTCCTTGACAAGAGGGTTACATGGTCTGGCTACTGCACACTCAGGTGTGAAATGGTGCCAAACCCTGTTCATGCAGGTTGTGTTCCTGGAAAGTTCCAGCAGAGACTTGAGGCCAGATCAGTTTGTAAAACGTGTCTCTGTGGCTACAGGGGAGCACAGGAGGCTTCCCAGAAAGATTCAGATGTGAGGAAGCATCTGGGTACACTACTGATCACAGCAAAAGCAATGCTAACGCAGGTACACAGCAAACTTTCAGCTGTTCTGTATTTTCAGGTTTGGGCTCAGAACGGTGTTTGTACTGGTACAGAATTCACTGTCAAACCAAGAAATGCATGCTTGGTATCTGCAACTAATCTGTTGTCTGTAATAGGCAAATGGAAGTATTTTAAATTTATAATACGAATAAAACCATCCATCAGCATGCCTGCACAATGACAAAGGGGAGGTCTCCCCTCCTCCTGCTCTGTGGGTTCTCTCCGGGCGAGAGATGCAGCCAGCTGTTTGGGAACAGGCTGTCGACAACGCTGCCGAGTAAGACAGAGGGTACGAGCCAATGAAAACTCTTAATAAAGAGAGAGTGAGCAGGAGGTACCGATCTTCTGAATCCAGCTGTTTCACCCTTCTTGGGGGACAAGTAAACTGAAACTTTCAGATCTTCCAGGGGGAGACCAGAAACAATCAGTGCAAACGAATGCGAGGGCTCACTACTTAAGGAAAACACTTCTTCCTAGCTGTGACCCAACACCCTGCTCACATCACATATTGCACACGATACACTCCATAGTTAAACACGCCCAGGAAAAGATGACCAGCACAGAAAAGCTAACAGCAATCTCTGTTCATTGTAGAGAGGTCCCGAGAGACCTGAACTGTCAGAAGCCAAGGTATGGATAATAAAAATCAGCTGCGAGGCCCAGGCTGTAATTCACCTCAGAGCTCTGATAGAACCCAAGCATGAAAATTGGAAGTGCTGCTCAGGTTGCATCAAAAACAAATCTAAAGTGGCAAATGCAACATCTGAAGGGAGCTGCAGGAGAAATCCTGGGTACCAAGCAAGACAGGAGGAACTGCAAGAGGGCAGAGTGGAAGATGCAGGGAGAAGTGCAACGTATCGCATCGTCTTTTCAACATAACTTTTAACAAGAGCCCTCAATGGCTTTTAAAATACCTAAATTAATGTCTTCACGAAAGGGAGGAGATGGCAGAAAACAAAGTGTGAAAAAGAAAGTGTTTTTTTCCGCAATGGTGAGCAACCAAGTGCCACCAGGGTGCTGTTCTTCAACATACACAGGAATAGTTCAGAGAAGGTAAGAACAGAAAGAGGACAAAGAAACAGGTACATCAAAAAACATCTATGAAGGGGTAAAAGAGCCAGTTCAGTATTCCATACAGTCCAAGGCCTAAGGGACCTGCAGTAGCAGGATGGGGCAATGGGTTTAACACTGTGACATGAGGCATCTTTTTCTCTCAGCACACGGTTAAACAGCAGAACTCATCTCCACAGGACTTTGCGGGAGTCAAGAACATAAGTGGGCTCAAAAAGAATTAGACCCACTTGAAGACAACAGATCTAACAATATCTATTAAACACTGGGATCTGATGGAAGCTTCCTGGCCTGGACATTCCCCAAAATCATGGTGCTGGAAGCTCAGGGATGCAGCAGTATGTCTGTGTTCCTAGTATATAGGGTTTCAGATGCTGGCTTGAGTGGTCTTGATATGGCCACACAGGATAGTTACGTATCAAACAGGGTGATTGTCTCTGCAGCAACCAAGTCCATCTCTTCAGTTTGTTCCCCCTTCAAAAACCATTTCTGAATGTGCCTTATAATAAAGGGAGACTGACAGAGATGGAAGAAAAGCAAAATAAAAGCCACCAAAGCCTCTTTAGCAGGAGGACCTTCAGCTTGCTGTTAGTCATGTATGTTCAGGAGAGCCTAGAGCAGGTCCACACTTCTGCTGGTGGAGAAGATGATGTGAAGAGGTTCAGAGGTGACTTTAGGCACCCCCTTGGCCTGACCAGACAGGCAGGAGCTCTAGGTGACTGTTCCCTGCCACCCTAACCCCAGCTCGAAGGCAAAAATCCCAGGAGCTCTGCTTGCAATAAGAGAAAGCAGAGCAATCTTTTCATCCAGCATCTCACGGAAGCTTGTTTCCCAGGAAGCTCTGCCAGGCTTTCTGCAATATTTCCTACAGTCAGGCCCGTCCCCTGGCTTTCCCCACCAAGGAACATTTTGTTCGAAGACAGCTAATGACCCTTTTACATTCGCCTATAAAATGATATTGGGTTATTTCTCCCTCCTCTTCCACCACTTGGCTGCCTCTGGTTTGCAGAGCTTGTCAGGGCTAATTGCACTGGCTTTTTCATTGAGGGAGTTTTTCCTCTTTGCATGTGTTTTCTGTTCTGAGCATAGCACAGTTTCAACAGGTTTTTGATGCTGCAGTTGTTGTTGTTCTTGTCAGGAGCTGCTGTTATGAAACGCATCCTCGTGGCCCTTGCCAAGGCCCCAGCCAACTGAGAACCAGCTTTATTTGACGCAGGAGCAAATTGAGACCATTTGGTACTTGGGGCACTGGACATCTTATTTAATCTGCAAGGGAGCTGGGAAAAGGGCTGAGCTTCTCCTCCCTCCCCTTCCCTTTCAATACACTCATTTGTTCCTGCAAAAAAACAGCTTGTCTCTTTTCCAGTCTTCCCTTTTCCTTAATTTTATCCATATGCAGTCCAAGCTGGACATAAAAAATTACCTGCCCGTTGCTCTCAGCAGATGCCTGCCATCAGTTAGGTCAATAAATTAGCCTTGGGGACACAAGCTGTCCCTTGCACAACTTCGGCCGGGGCAAAGCTACTCGGACCACAGCGAAACCAGAGCAGCCCAGGGCCGAGTCTCAGAGCCAACACGGGGTAGAGACCTGCAGCTGATCACGGAGCCAAACTCTGCAGGAGAGGACCCTCTCTTCCAGCACACTGGGAGATTTGAGGTCTAGGGGAGGAGACAGCAGACGCCGTACCAAGCGAGACCACCTTCTCCACAGAGAGAGAATGCCTCAGCCTTGAGGGGGCCCATGTCAAGATCACAGCTGTTGTGTGCTGTCTGGGCAATGGTTTCTCTTCCCTGCTCTGCTCCCCAAGATAGCAGCTCATTTATCAGGGAAACACGCTGGCAAGCCAAGGTGGTGGGAGAGCTGGACCGCAGCTGTGCTCCCAGCAGCCCTCCCCTCAGACGTGCACTTACCGTGCACCATCCCAGTACCGGCTCGAAAGGACCGAGGCTAAACGGGACCATCCAGTCTTGCATCCAGCACGCTCCAGGCCGACGAACCCAGACATTTTTCATTCAGCTCGATGTTTCCATCCTGGAAAAAAATAAAAGAGATACCCTGGGTGGAGAGCAGTGTCAGCTCCAGCGCAGTGGGAGGGAGATGGCCACACAAGCCACCCCACAAGCTGCATAAGGTGACAGGTCAAGCGACATAGCTTCCTTCCTACACCCACACGAGAGATGGGAGCAAAGCCTCCCCTCCAGGGCCTGCCCAAGGGGAGCATTTCAGGGCATTGGCTGCCCCAGAAAAGATGCTGCTGCCTGTCCCTGACAGTCAGCTTGGACCACAACAACTTTGTCCAGGCTTCAGAGGTGTGGAGCCCTTCCTTGAGGCTTGGACATCATGGACTGACCCTGGGGAGCCCTCATACCCCACCAAGAGTTCCAGGCACTTTTTTAATTAATGGGGACGACCTCTTTTACCACACACCCAGCCCTGCCAATCCTGAGAAAGGAACACCAAGCTATTTCAACAGGAGGTTGAACCATTTAACCTGAGGCTCTGGCTTGGCCAAAGCATCAAGCTGAAGAGCCCATGTTCAGGCCTGTACAAGCTGCAGGGAGCGGACATGACAACATGTCTTGGCAGCACCTCCATCACCCCACTATGGGATGTCCCTCCATAGGCAGAGCCCTTAGAGCAGGGAGCTGTAATTATATTTTATAAACCTCCATTCCCAATAAAACCCATTTGCACAGTCAGAAGACTTGAATATGACTTACAGCTCTTCCCAAGTTATTTTCATCAACTACAAAATTGCTGGGTAATTGCAATAAATGTGCATGTGGGGGTTGTTTCGGTTTGGGTTTTTTTACAGTCTCACAATTAATTTGGTTTAATTGCAACGGTGGCAGCCACGGCGAGGGGTTGCGGGGGGCTGCGTCTGCTTGCCACTCTGTGTACGGTGGCAGTACCTTCACCCCACGTTAGGCTGTAGCCATCTTGAGCAAGAGAAAGCTGCTGGGCCTGAGGTGGCTACAGGAATGTCCCTGACCCACTGCCCCAGCACGACGTGCCATCAGCAGGCCCAGCACCCCTCCACAGCGGTGACCATGAAGACCCTGACAGACAGCCATCTCCCTGTGTCCTCTGAGGGCAGCTAGGAGCAGGATCAGCAGAAAGGGATGGCCCACTGCCATCTTCTCCCTCCCTGAAGGCGGCAGGCCTCAACCTGCAGGAGCAAAGACCCAGCTCTCGTATTGATTTCCCCCCTGGCAGTTTTCAGGCCAGCATCCCCCAGGCAAGGCAACAGGGCTGAGGTTACCTCACGTGGCCAAGTGTGGGTGAGGCAACCCCACCACGGCCCCTCATCCCCTTGGACAGGGCAATGTGCCAAGCCCACAGCATCATCACCTTCCTCCAGCCTCTTCGCTAAATAATTCTTTAAAAACTCTATTTTTTTTTTTTTCCCTGGGATGAATCAGGGAGCTTCACCACAAAACAGCAATTCAGCGTGATGGAGGGGATAATTGTCTTCCCCCCTTCCTCGCCTTGCCTGGAGAAGACAGGAGCATAAAGGCCAAGTTTTAAACCATTTTAACACATGTTAATGCGACTGGTTTTGCCATGGAGGCTGGGGAAATACGGAAGTGCATGTATATAGTCCCCACCTTTTTTTAACTTACTGAAAATCCCTCCTCTCCTCTCCCCAGAAGATATAGAAGGGTGCAGGCCCAGGCCTGTGTCTCAGGCAGCCTGACCTGAAAGACCTAAACCCCAGATTAAATCCTCTCTGCAAAAATACCCATGGCTGGGGCAGGATATCCTCCTTGTTACATTCTAAATGAGATCTTCCTCCTCAAAACGGTGACAAACTCCTTCTCCAAACTCAAATCCTAACCTGGTTTCCATCACCCACTTCAAAACCACCTCCAAGCTTGATCAGGCTGCAGAAACTATGTCCCAAACTTGCACTTAAGCACCCGCACGGGACAGGCACAGTGTGTACTGAGTCGGAGCTGCCTGTGTTCCCGCAAGCTTCCAAGCTCCGGGAGGCCTTCCTTCTCACGCAGGGTCTGAACCTGCCACGGATGGGAGCAGCTTTCCCTGGACTAACTTCTTAAAAGACATCAGCTAGTGCAGCTGCCCGGCTTTCCTGGAGCCAGGAACCCAGCCCGGCTCATTTCAGTGGAAATCTCATTAAGGAGGAGGTAGAGTTAAGTGACAAAGAAAGCAAGCTTATCAAGGTCCAGCTAGGGATAGTCAGAGGAAATGCAGCAGCCAGAGCACGTGCCAATAGTGTTAATGCCTTTTTTGTCTGTATCTTAGAGAGGGTTTATTTTGGCAGCTGCAAAATGCGTTAAAAAGCCATGTCCTTGTTGTATAGATTGCATAGACCATTGAGGAGAGCCAAAGCTACTGGAACAAGACAGCACAGAGATGCTCTGACAGCAGAGCTGAACCCTCACATGGCAGAAGTCCACTGGGCTCCAGCAAATCCAACGGCACTGCACGGCTTTACATCTGGTCCCAGTGCATTGTTCGGTCTGTTTGTTGTTTGTTTTTCTGACATCTCCTTTGGGCTTCTCCTGCTAAATACACAAAATGGTGGCTTTTTAGATGCCGCGGTGCCATGTGATTATCATCAAACCAGGTTCCACAGCAGCTCAGCAAGTCGTGACAGGCTCTTCAGAAGCCAAGCCTTCCCTTTAGTGTCAGTACGGCCTTCTCAACCCTGATATCCCCAAGACTCAGAAGGGATCAGGCAGTTCAAACTGTTCCAAGAACATGCTTGGAAGTGAGAGGTCTCTGCCAACGGCCACGTGAGCAAGTTTTTTCCCTTCTCCCAGCACTTCTTCCACAAAAAGCATTGCTATTGAGGGCTCAAACCCTAAACCAAGAGGGCCTGTCTCCTAGTCCATGACCAATGGATGTCAGTGGCTTACTAATTAGTTGAAAACAATGACAGGTCTGAGTAGCTAGCCAGATCTCAACCACACATACACCTCTTGCATGCTAGAGAAAGATTGCTCTGGATGCCTGGAGTCCTTCCCAGTGCCCACACATGGTGTCCTAGGGATATTAGCCTCAACAGGTCTGTCTCTGCTGGAGAGGTCAAGGTGGCAGCTATTGTGTGGACAGGAAACATGTGCTATGGATGCTACCCAGTGCCTCACCAGTCTGTTAGAAAGCTTGGTTCCTAGCTTCTTTCACCCAGGAGGCACCCAGCTTATTTCCTGACAAGCCAACCAAGGGGACAACTGTCACGGAAGCACAGGCAGATGGGGACTTTTGTGAACCCATGGGAAGGTGGTTACAGGAATCTTCCCTCTATGTAAGCTGGGCATATCACGGTGTACCTGATTTTGGGGTAATCTGTCATTGCCGTTTCATCAGTCTTACTGCTGGTGGGAATCTCTGCTCACAAAACAGGCAGGGCCAAACACATCCATCTGACTACAAAAGAAAACACCAAATGTGAGCAAAAGCAGCTCCTTACAGGATGCAAATAAAGCTTTGAGGAGAGCAATCTGTTGAGAAAACAAAAGAAACTGCTAGGTCAGCAGTAAATTGGGCATCCTTGGCACATGTCTCAAGCCACACACAGCTAGGACCATCTGGTGGCAGCAGGCAGGCTAATACATCCAAAAGCAGCTTGCCCTGGCCAGCGGCATGTGACAACAGCTCTTGTGTCCCTGGGAGAAAGGTCCCTGCAGGTCAAACTCATGAGGGTAAGCAGTACTGGAGATCATCTTCACAAGCAGCTGTCATAGCTCCCACTACAAAATCATTTCTCTCCCACCTCAGCATCACAAAGGACTTAGACCCTTTCTCAGCCAACAGTAAGACCCACCTTGGGTCTTCAGATTAGCTGCTGTCTAGTCACAGAATGATATAGAATTTTTTAGGATGGAAAAGACCTTTAAGATCATCAAGTCCAATCATTAACCCAGCACTGCCAAGCCCACCACTAAACCATGTCCCTAAGTGCCTTGTCCACACATCTCTTAAATCCCTCTAGGAATGGTGACTCCACCAACTCCCTGGGCAGCCCCTTCCAATGCCTGACAGCCCTTCTGGTGAAGAAATTTTTCCTAATATCCAGGCTAAGCCTCCTATGGCACAACTTGAAGCTGTTTCCTCTTGTTCTGTCACTGGGGAGAAGAGACCAACCTCCACGTCTCTGCACCCTCCTTTCAGGTAGTTGCAGAGGTCTCCCTGAGCCTCCTCTTCTCCAGGCTGAACACCCCCCGCTCCTTCAGCTGCCTCTCACAGGACTTGTGCTCCAGACCCTTCCCCAGCTCCGTTGCCCTTCTCTGAACACGGTCCAGCACCTCAGCATCTGTCTTGCACTGAGAGGCCCAAAACTGAACACAGGATTCGAGGTACAGCCTCACTAGTGCCGAGTACAGGGATGTTTGTCACGCGTTATCAATGTGAGCCTCATTCCTGATACAGTCCAGGATGCCGTTGGCTTTCTTGGCCGCCTGGGCACACTGCCAGGTCAACCAACACCCTCAGGTCCTTTTCCACCAGGCAGCTTTCCAGCCACCCGTCCCCAGGCCTGTAGCGTTGCAGGGGGTTGTTGTGCCCCAAGTGCAGGACCCGGCACTTGGCCTTGTTGAACCAGTCCTTCTAATTCTCCTCACATCCACTGATGAGCCTAACGCAGACACTGCCTTCTGTGTCCGAGGCCAGCTTTGGCCTCGTGGCAGGGGACTGCACAAGGCTAGCTACACCCTGACTGTACAGACCAGCCCAAAGATGGCTTTGGTGACACGTACCCCTGTGTATTTCAGCTTTAGCACAGCTCTCGCAGCTCTGCAATTGCAAGGATCCCACCTACAGGTGGGGAGCAGCGATTCCCTTCACTGCATTTTCAGCACAAACATCTTGGGCTTCAGCACACATCTCGGGCATCCTTTTTTCAGCCGCGGAAGCAGCCAATGAGCTGAAACTGTACCCATCGTGATGCTATTGGTCGCTCCATCTTCTCTCCCACCACTCTTCCTCCTGCCGCCCCCACTTCATTCCACATTTTTCACATTTCTGGGGATTGTTTTTCACCTCCCAACGCTTTCTGGAGCTTGCCCAATAGAAATAAACGCAGCCTGACCATTGCTGGTGGGGCGAGGGGCGGGAGGTTACACTCTCGGTAAATTTAGCCTCTCACTGACAGATTTATCTTCCTTAATCAGAACCAAGTGTAGTTAGCGACGTTTGTTTTTATAGACTGAACTTCCCCAAAGTCAGTGCACACACACCTCCCCCTCCCTCCCCAATTACATAAATGCTTTTAGTTAAGAGCTAATTTCCTGGAGTGTGTGCCAGTGCTCTCTCCAAGCAAACAAAACAAAGATGACATGTAAAAAAAAAACCCACCGTGTTTTGCATTCAGAAGGAATCTTGTCCTAATAAGAGTCCTTTTCCCCATTCCTCCTCCTTCATTTGCACGTGTAAGGTAAAGCAGAGATGAGGAGCACCTTTCCAGCCTAAAAGCATAGGTTTGTCCCAGTAGACCTCAAAAAGCCTTGTGTAACAGCATGGTGAGGTCAGCGTGCTGAGGGATGTTGTGTCAACTGGTCTAGATGAACTCATCTGGACTTCACCAGGTCTTGTCTGCATCCAGTGTGACTCAAAGTCCCTTTTAGCAAGCACAACCTCAGGCTCTCACAACATGTTGCCTAATCATGGAATGGTTTGGGTTAGAAGGGACCTTTAAAGGTCATCTAGTCCACCCCCCTTGCCATGGGCACAGACATCTTCAGCTAGGTCAGGTTGCTCAGAGCCCTGTCCAACCTGGCCTTGGATGTTTCCATGGATGGGGCATCCACAGATTCTCCGGGTAAGTTGTTCACCACCCACATCGTAAACCATACCTAGGTACCGAGCAGGTGCCAAGCCTCCTCAGATGCTGAGATTTTGTCTTTCCTCCTTTTGCGAAGTGCCATTTCAGCCAGTCAAGGGGAACTAAAGTTTCAGACAGAAACTAAAACATGACTTTCATTAGGCAGGCAAGCCTGGCAGATTCACCAGGAGAACCGTACAGCTTCTCCATTTAAATCAAAGCTATCTGGTCCTGTGCTTTCCTCATCCTACATTCACATGTTGGCACCACCAAAGTACCCCATCCTGCCACAGCTTGGATCAGCGGGGGGGGCCTGATCTAGCCAGTCCTTGGCTCCACAGTCCTTTCCTGGGAACAATTTGGAGGTTGTGTGGTAGGAGAGACTTTGTGGACATTTTCCTTCATGGGACTCCTCCTCTACATCTGTCCACAGTCTTGCTTTAACATTTCCCTTTCATTTTTCTTCCCATCGTGCTATTAATTAAGAACATGTCTAACATGTGCCAGCCTGGAATATGTTGTAATGACCATTTTACTTCTGTTTCAGTTTAAAGGATAGTTTTTACTGAGCTCTTAAAATGCAACCAAGCCTATAAAGAACAGATCTGAAGAGAAAAAGTTGAATTCAAACTGCAGTGAGGTTCAATGAACTTTAGGAAAGGTGGACCATGTGAAGGCTGACCATGACTTCAGGGTCTCTTCAATTCTGTGTGTCATGCATGAGAAGCCTGGCTAGTGTAACTGCGTAATATTTCTTCCATGCTTTCTACAGGCCATGCTGGTTGCCAGTTACAAGAAAAAGCAACAAACAGGGAGGGAAGTCCAAGATATCTCTGGTCCCATTAGCAATGTCCCCATAGTCATCAAACACTTCTACTAGATGCGTCAGTACGGGCCAGCTCAGGATGACCCATAACAAGATGAGATCCTTCAAGCTGTGGCACCCAAAAGGACCAGATCCAATCGTGGCCCCTTTTGGCTTTCACACTTACTAATTTGTCTGGGATCCATCCGGACAGAGGCCATAATTAGAAAAGTAGTTTGCTCAGTCTTAGCCCAGGGAAGCCATCAGAGAGGGTAGCTCTGCAGTTGTATGCTGTTAACGTGCTTCCCCTGGTTTGCTTTCCTTTCTCTCAGGACACAGGAAATGAAGAGGATCTGGGAGGATAAGATAAGGCATGTAATAAATTGACTTCTTATAAATCAGCTCGTCTCCTGGTCTTGCCACTGCTGCCTCGTTTTCTGCTGTAACAGGGCACAGATGAGCTCCAATAGCTTGGTCACACAGTGTCTGCCAGTCATCAGCTCCAATCTCTGTGGCAAACTCCAGGCAGGTTCCTTGTTCCTTGTGCCCACCTGGGGTGACTTGTCTTTTGAATAGCACGGCAGTGGATAACTGCGTACTGAGAGGCCCAGAGCCCCTCACTGCACCCGATCCGCCTGCTGCGATACAGCCTGACACGGCCGGCAGCATCAGCGAGACAGCCCTCAACCTCCTGTCACAGCACAGGCATTGCTGCAGCAACGTGCCAAAGCCTGCTTTTTCGGGATCAACATCCTGTCTACAGCCCTGACCCACGGGACCATGACCCATCTTGCCCTGCCAGACTGCCGAGATAAATAAAAACACAACTGGACATTAAGTCAGGCCTTTGAAAGAACAAGAGACAAACAGATAGACAAGGCTTGGCTGATCTTTTAGCCCTGTTTGGTGTAACAGACTCTGGAAAATTTTCCAGGGGAGCTGCAAAGGTACAGATTTAAGTCTCAGCATCTGCCCTCTGCAGAGCATGGAGGTAGCAGAGAAAAGTCCATTTCATTTGATATCCAGACAACAAAAAGAGACTGCTGCCCTTCCCAGGAGCCAGCTTTGCCCACGCACAAAGCCAGGAGCATCCCCTTGCTCTCAGCTATCCCTCCTTCCCTCCTCTGATTAACAGAAGAGAGTTCCCTGGGCATTTGAGGGGGTTGTCCTGTTGCAGGATCTCACTCATTTTTTACATTTTCTGCAGAGGGTGCTGGCCCCAAGGGGCTGCTGCTGCTCTCGGCACATGGCAGAGGTCTGCTCAGGAGCCGCTGCGTAAACAGGAGAACGAATCTTTGCCAGTGTCAGCCAAAGCCGATGCCATACGTGAGGCTCCTCCCACGGACACACTGCTTGGGACAAGAGCCAGGACAAGGCATAGGTGCTGCACTTCAGTGTTTGGGTCTGTTCTCACTGTGTTTAATCAGACAAATCCATCCCCACTCCCAGCAAACCCCTTTTTCCATGGCACTTCCCCATCCCAGTGCCTGGGAGGCTGCACCTAACCACCTAAGCTTGCAGTCCCCAGGTGAACGCACAGCTTCCCCGGGTGAGTCTTTACTTTCTACACTTCTGACACATCCTTACCTTACATTGCGTGGCACAGTGAGGTCAATGCCGCTCTCGCAGCTTCAACGCAACCAATTAATTTCCACAGAATGGGCTTGCCACGGGACCAAAGGACCTGTGAAAAAGTTGGAGGCATCAATATCCTACCCAGGGCAGGAGGAGCTCCTCCACAGCTTGAGTTGGGAAAGCCTGTGATTTCAGACACTCTGGATATCCCCACAACTCACTGCCCAACCCAGCTGAGTCTATGAGGAGCCTCCTGATGCACTGGGGCCACATACAGCTCCTAGGTGGGGTTGGGTTTCCATTATAATGCCATTAACATTCTGTTTTCCAATTGGTGCAATTAAGGATGAATTCTTACGTTTCCTTTTGCGTACAGAAAAGTTAGGCCAGGCCAGAGACATTGCTCAAGCACACGACAGCTTAGATGGGAAGAGAGGTTACAGCAGCTAAGAGAAATTGCAAAAGAGGGAAGAAGCAACGCAGAGGGGAGAGGTACACTGACAGATTTTATGAATTAGCACAGGCTGAGATGGAGTCCCTACCCTGCGGCGTCTTTAATCCACACTAGGCATCTTCCTATGCAACACTCCCACTTCCTACACGGTGTTGCCCACTTCTGTCCATCTTCCAACCGGACCAAAGAGCTTCTCCTCCACCCAGAGATGGGCTCCCGTTTCCAGAGGGTGATCTGAAAAGGTAAAGTTTCACTCATTTTTTGCTTAATGTCCAAACTCATTTCCCATAGAAAGCAGGCACACGTGGGACTATTTTTACCCTGTTTTATTTTTACTTAGTCTTTCCTACACTGCCTCTCGCCTGGCTGCAAAGAGAGCACCCCCACCCCACGGCAGCGGCTGGAAGGGCGCTTTCTCCCTCTGCAGCACGGCAGGGCTGGGGGCAAACACGCTGCTGGTAATTACAGAGCAGCATCGGTACATCAATTACTGCTTTCAGCCTTGCTCCCCAGCCCCGAGCAGCAAGGCTGATCCCAGCCAATGCTGCTGCTCGCACCGGCTCCGTTAGCATAGCTACCTCCAGCCAGACATGCTCCCATCCTAATGGTGCTGTCCCAGGGGACCCAATTCAGGCTGTCCTCTTACACCACAGAGCAGCTTGGCCCCAGAAGGCAGCAGAGTGCTGGAGCAAGCTGAAGGTCACCACAGCTGTGTTCAGAGCCAAAACCCAGCCCCAGTCATCAGCAGGGAGAGACCTGGGGTGCTGCACGGCCCCTCTGGGGTAGGGTGTCTGCCTTCAGGCAAAGCTGGGGATCCGGATGATCACGAGCTGCTTCAGCCAGGGACATGAATGGCTCCAGCCAGGGTGAATGCTGTGGGTGCTCGGCCAGTGGATTTTTTTGGTTTGGATGAGCCATGTGCAAAGGCTGGCGTTTCACCCCTTGGGGGAATTGAAACACAGCCCGAGCCTTGGTGCTTTTTCACGGAGGGGAATCACTGCTTCCCACCAGCATGACTAACCTCCCTAATTGTGGCCTTTGCGGTCCAGCAGCAGCTGGGCAGAAGGACGGCTCCTCTGGAAGCGGCGCTGGGGCTGCGTCTGAGGTTTTGGCTCCCTGCAAGCGAGCAGCGTGGGTGCGGAGCCAGACAGGAATGGGGGTGGAGGAGGCTAGCCTGCACCCAAAGGTCTTGTCGCTTCCCAGAACTGCCTCTCACCCTGCCATTGCCCCCCAGAGCATCTTCCCAAGGATCTTGACAGCTTTCCCAAGGGTCCCGGTCCCACCAGCCCAGGTAACAGCGTGCCACACTGCCCACGTGCCACACCGCTACACTTGCTGGCAGGTCCCCTGTTACCATGGCAATGCTGTCAAGGTTCAAATAACATGTTCTTCCATCCCAATTTCTGCCACCACTTCATTTTCTGTCCCCCAGCTGGGTGCCCCACTGGCCATGCCAGCACAGCCTGCCTGGCGAGGCAGTCGGGAAAGGGCCAGGACGCTGCTCTGCCATCAGGGCTGCGGTCACACCGCAGGAAGTCCGTGCTCAGGAATAACAGCATTAGATCTTCTGTCACAACAGAGGTAAAGCAGAAATCAGCAACCTGATACTAATAAATCCTCCGCTGTCTCTTCTTGTTAGACTTAATCAAAGGGAAGAACCCAAAAGGCCTGAAACATTTTTGTTAAGTGCCAGATTTTTTTTTTCCTCAATGAAATTCTTGTTGCGGGGAGGGGACAGCCATAGGTACAGCTATTGCTGGTCTCGCCACGGGCACTGCTGCCATGCACAGACCCGTCAGCAGCTCCTCTGCCTGCCCGTCCTCTCTCCTCAGTCCCCCCATCCACAACCCTCCTCTCCAGAGGGGCAGCAGGGAGCTGACCCCAGTCTGCATGGAGGGCCCTACCCTGGGGGCCCAGCCCACCCCCATGCGCAGCACGAGTCATCTGGGCAAACTGGAAGCCCTACAGGAACATCTCCCTGAGGTCATGGTGCCTTTTCACCCAGGTGCTACTTCCTGGTGGCCTCCATCCAGCTTCTCCATAGCAACATCTAGACATTAAATAACGATGCATCCCCAAAGTGCCTTTGCAAAAAGGCCACCTCTCCCTACCGTAGACAGGCATTTTCAGGGAATACCACATTTCCCCCTTACTATCTCCAAATGAAGAAGATGGGAAAGCAGCTCATTAGGAGTGGTCTCGCATCATCTGCATCCCAAGCTCTTAGCTAGCTGATGAGCTGCTAAATTATTTTTCTCCTTGATGGAAGAGATTAACCTATGGCTTTGGATGCAGGGGGACAACGCCTGCTCCCTGGGACAGCCAGGCAGTGCCGGACACACTGCTACCAGGGGTGGTTGGTACCCAGGCAGGGAGGCAGGGCTAGGGGCAGCCAGGACGCCTGGAAGCAAGGGGCTGCCGGCACTGGTACCTGCCTCGCTGCCCTTGGAGGCTGGACAATGCAGCTTTATCAGCAGGCGCTCGGGAGCAGCTGCCGCAACCTGACCACACGTCCCGGACCATGGTAAACCTTAGTGCAGAGGATGCTGCTCAAATCCCATTAATCAGTTAGTGCTTCTGGAGAGGAAAGGCTTCCTGCAGGGAGAGGAGGGCAGCTGGGACCACCGAGGGGTTCTGGCACTTCGCAAAAGACAAAGTGCTGCTCTGCACCGACCCGCAGCCCCCACCGTGTTCTGGGACTGCCACACAAAAACACAGGGGCTCTTTACCCCCTTTTACAGCTCCAGCCTGGGTGTTCCTGAGAAAACATGGAACGACGCGGCCACGCTCTGCTCACCTGCTTTGCAACACCCCGCACCATCCCCAGCGATGCGTCTCCGGCAAGGTCAGCAGCAGGGTACAGCTCCTGACCCCTGCAGGGGTGAGAGATGTGGCTGACTCCCTGGCCAAGGAAAGAGACCAATCTCAGTTGGACACTGCTGGCAGATGCAAGGTGCTGCGGGAAAAGCTGGGATCACCTGGTGGAATGTCCCAAGAGTCCCTGATCCCAGCCCAGGGTGGCTGTTTATGCAACAGAGTCACCTTTAGCTGTGCTTGTCAGGTTCTTTCCTACACAGACATTGCTCCCCGATTCTTGTGCGTTTCAGTCCTTCAAGCCTGGGGTGTGACAGTAGAGGGGTGAGGGACCGTTCCGTAGTGAGTGTGGGGGGGAGCTGGTACAGGAGGAGCACTGGGGATGGAGCCAGGGCTGCTGGACTGCGAAGCTCCGTAAGGCACCACATACACGGACAGGCTCGGTGGGCACCGCGGTGAGGCTTCAGCTCCTGCCAACAGTCTTTCAGATCTCCCAAACCTACTCGGGTGGAAAAATGGTAACGTGGTCCTCATGCAACCCGCTCTGCGGCCAAGCCCAGCCTGTGCTCCCAGCGCCAGGAATTACAAGAGTCCAGGGACTTCCCAGACCAGAGCCCAGTGCTCCAGTCTCTCACAGGCCTGTGGTATTTTCCTACTACAAGTCTATCAAGTCGCTTTTTGAAGCCATGTAGCTGTTTGGCACCACACGACACCCTACAGCAAACCGGTCTGCTGCGTAACAGCACTTTGTCTGTTACCAAAGGCAGGGAGTCGCCTCTTCAGCACGCGACGGCCGGCTGCAACCGGGGTGTTCAGTTGCACAAAGCACAGCCCGGCTCCTCCACAGGTCCCTGAGCCAGGGCAACAGGCGACGCTACTGCTCGGTACAAATAGAGAAGAGCAGCTCTGTGTGCAATTACAACCAAGGCAGCCCTGAGTTAAACGGAGAGCTCAGACAAGCAGAGCGATCCCTTATCCAAACACTGAACCCCATGGAGATTGGGAAATTGGTGTTTGGGTCGCTGTCCTGCCTCTGAGCAAGCCCTGCGCTGCTGGCGCTCAGGGTTTTTCTCCTTGCCATCCTTGATTTACAAGAGTGGTGGTCTGGCAATCATGCTGAGGATACTGATTAGCTGATGTTGGGACATCGTTCCAGGAAAGGCAATCCATTTATCAAAGTGCTTGCAGCTCCCAGTTCAAGGCAGGTGAAGTACTAATAAATATTGAGTGAATCAGACTCCAAAGTAGCTTAATAAATAAAAGGCTATTAAATATATATATATATCTGCAGATGCTTGTGCCAACCTTTCTTCTCCAGCAGCAGCTCTGGGCACTGGTACTTTGCATTCCCACTTCCAGGGACAACTCACTGGAAGGAACTGCTTGTCTTTACATTGCGAAATCCAAGTGGCAGAAATCTCCAACTGGGATGAAATTGCAGATTGTGGTTCTACTGGGCAAGAACCTGCACAGTCACATCCAGGTCTGAATCACAGCTAGGCATGCCCGGCTCCATCCTCCTGAGCTGGCATCCCGAAGGCTAAAGGTCCAATGCATACCGCAGGCTGCACAGACACGGGCCAATTGAAAACTAAGTGCTGTCTGGCAAAGAAATGAGCTGCTAATTTATTGAAATGCTCTGCAAAATAATTGCATTTGGAACCCTTCAGCTGTCGCGGGTTTGCGCCTTCGTGCTGGAGTGCGACTTCAAGAGATGGGACATAAAAGGGAGTGGGAAACCAAAGAGATCTTTGAAGCAGGGGCATCGGAGCAGGTGATCAAACGGAGCAAAACTCCCACCTTCCACCCCACACAGACGAAGCCTCGCAGCTCCCGTGGACAAGCAATTAAGAAACTAATAAGCCCTGTTTGTTTTCATGGAGGTGAGAAACGTCTCCAAACCTGGCAGCGAATTCTGTTCCCTCAGACAAGCAGTGCGTGGGGATGGCACGCAGGGAGGGAAGAGTGACCGCTCCATCCGCTCTCCTCCTAGTACGTGGGGCGGATCACATGCCATGGCGAGGTCCTGCCCCATGTGTTTCTTGTTTCAGGGCTGACCAGCCCTCACCAAGGTACTCACCGATGGGCGCCTGCTCTCCTCCATCCGGTGTGGGCACAGGGGCTGGTCTGGGGAGGGTTGAGAGAGGTGCTGAATTCAACTGCAACGCAGATCTGGCATCTGGAGTATGTTGGCGAGACCAATTTTGGTAGGATCCTTGTGGGGTCAGCACAAACTTTGTAGGAACAGGTTGCTTTCGGCTTTCCTCTACAGCAGCAGCAGAAGGAAGATGTGATTCCTATTGTGATTACAAAAGAGCTAGGGGGCTGCAAGATAAAAAAGAAAAAGAATCAAGCAAACAAAGCAAATCCTTGAAGATCAAAAGTACTGAAGTGTTACCTGGATGCTTCTAAGGGAAAAAAAAGACACAAACAAACAAAAAGCATACCCTCACAAGCAGATTGCTGCATAAACACAAAAAACACTCCTTCCTGAGCAAACCCAGACCCACACAGGTTCCCAACACTTCGAACACAAAGGGTTCACCTGGGAAGATGAACTAAAGCCTGCCTTCTACCCAACCCTGGCTTTTAGGAGGACACTTGGCTGTTTCTTTGCCAACAGTGACAGCCAACTCATTTCTTCTGATGCCCTCTGTGCTCCTGTTCAGAGCTTTGAGCTGTGATGGGTTTGGGTCCTGGAGCTCTGGCAAGAGGAGAGCAGGGCTGGGACACATCCTAGAGTCAATGCAGGTGTCCAGCAGCATCACCTCTCTGCTTGGCATCTCCAGGGCATGAGTCCTCTCCCAGGCTAAATCTCTCTGCCAGGATCTGCTCCTGCAAAAGCTGCAGCTGGGCTGTGCAGCATGGCCTCAGCCCCTTGGGGATCTCTCCCCTTTGCTTCTCCTCAGCTTAGCCATGGCTCCAGGCGAGGAGCACGCTCTGGAGCCCAGCCAGGGCAGCAGTGACCTCTAGTGACACTCCGGGGACACTTGTCAGTCCCCACATCTGGGGGCGTGGCCTAGAAGTGGCCACAGACTGCCAGGAAGGATGCTGTCCTTGGGGAGAGAGTCCAGGCTGAATTGGTAGCTCCTGGACTGCCAAGGGCCTGGACAGGGAAGTGAGTCCCATAATGGTGGCCTGGCTTGTCCCCCAACCTCCCTGCCACTAACCTGTTCCTCACAGCTGGGCTGGAGCATTCCTCCTCCTGATTCCCAGGTGCCTGCAAAAGTTTAAGGGATGGAAAATTCATCAGCCATATGTTGCTCCTCCAACTAATCACCCTTCACTTGTGTTTTACCAGAAGGCAGGTTTCCCTTTCTGCTCAGGTGAGCCAGCAGTGGCTCTGAGAGGAATCTCCTCCTGGAAACCCTTGACAGAGCATCGTGTTGCCTCCCCAGCACATCGTGACCGGTGCAGGCATCCCCCAAACAGGAGCACAGGGGAATGCAGAGCCTCCCGGGCAATTACCACAGCCCTTGCTGAGCAACAAGGGATGGTGTCAGGGTCACGGCATGCTTTAATCTGTAGGAAGTGAGCACAGGCAAGAGTTGCACTGGAGCAGGACTGAGCCGGGCAGCAGGGAGCAGCTGAGGGGATGCTATGGTCCCCAGGGATACACCAAAGCATGAGCTGATGAAAGACGGATGACCAGGATGTGCGTGGAGCAGGCAGTGTGCCCCAGGAAGCACCCACACCGCAGGGCTCTGCTGGGGAGCTCAGGGACCGGTGCCTTGGTACGCCCAGGGAGCACAGCTGGACCTTGGGAGAGTAAACAGAGAGCCCACAGGCTTCCAGCTGGATGAACAGATAGAGCACGATGAAAAGGAAAGGGGAGAGAGCAGCACTGGCTGCGGAGGAGGAAAGGGCTGTGGAGCAAACGAGCGTAATACCAGCCTCATCCCCTCCAGCCCCGGCTCCACCACTGGTTCCCAGGCCAGGGCTTGCACTCACGCAAGGGCAGAGGAAGGACGGGGTCACTGCTACACACGTCCAGCAACACAAAGAGGGGCTCAGAATTCTCCCTGCTAGAGCTGGCTTTCCTCCCCTCCCCAAGCGGGTCTTCTCTGTGCCCCTGTCTCCATCTTCTCCTTGGGCCATCTCCTGGGCCAAGGCTGCCACACAAAGCCAGGGTAATTGCCCTGCCTTGGAGGGCTCTTCTGAAAAATCAATGCATTCAAGAAAACGCGTCTTTGAGGGCCTCTGGTGCCCAGTGTTGGGGCCATCCTGGTCCCAGGGACAGAGCTTGTATTCACACGCTGCAAACAAGAAGGCATTCAGCAGAAATAGAGAGACAGTAAATTCAGAAGCGATGAGAAAAAAAAAAAAGGCATCTTTTCACACAATTCGCCTTGGGGAACTCAATGTCATATGATGTGGGCAAGGGCAGGGACTTGCGGGATCAAACAACTGCTGAGCTGACCCTGGATATTTCTATTATTCATACCAAAAAAATAAACTACGCACAAGCGAGGAAAGCCCGGGGAGCGAACCACACACAAGTGCCAAAAAAGATGACTTGGGCTGTTTTGCCCATGAAGCACCACGCCAGAGAAGACATCCCAAGGAGATACCACCTTTTCTGGGAACAAGTTCTAGGAACAGCCTGGAGGCGGGCTGCAGGATTTCTTGCAGCTTTCCATGAGGTTTATGGTACCAGCTGATGCTGCTCTGGCTGAGCCAGAAGAATCCTTTGCTGGTGACAGTGGCAAACAGCACTCCCACCACAAGGATGGGTATCGGGACTTGCCCCTTCCAGCCACTCCTACAAGGTTTTCCCTGTACCCAGCCTGACACCCCCCCAAGCTCCCCTACCATTGCTGGGAAGGTCCAGGCTCTTCATCTCTGCACCTGCCCTGCAAGGAGTTGCAGCCAGCATTCAGTCTGAGTGCCAGGCTCGGGTGTAGGGGCATCTGCAGCTCCAACCCATGTCTCAGACTCTCCAGATAGCACCATCAGGCCTGGTCCGGTCCTTCCCTCTGCTGTGGTGGATGCAATAAACAGGACTAAGGCATTAATGCAGTTGATTATCAAAAACAGCACTAGAAGAGGTGTGAAAACATGCGAAGTTGTGAATACACAGCAATGGTTGGGATAAAACTCGGGCTTGGAAAGAGCAAGCCTTCTTCCTAGCCCCATTTTAAACCAAGAATTTGATCTTTTGTCTGAGGTGCAATGATTTCTGAGATTTTCAGACAGGCAAGCCCGGATTTTTTAATAACAGTACAGTCAGCGAGAGGGAGAGAGGCTTGCACTGGGAACTCTTAATAAAACACATGCTGTTTCCCATTTAAACTGCAGAGGGAGAGTGCAGGGAAAGGTTCAGAGCAGAGGCTTGGCCCTGGAAAAGTTAGTGTAGTAAAATGTTACCTGCAAAAAAAAAACCAAACCAACATGCCAGTAAAAGACCCCAAATACCTCCAGTTATCCAAACTTCCCTATTAGTACTTATAGTGTTAACAATTCCCCCAGATGCCAGCGTCACCAGCTCTGTACCCAAGAGCACGGGCTGGAGAGGACTAGGGATGCTGCGTGGTCCCCGGCTGAGGCTTTTCGAGCCATTACCTTGGCTGCCCTGCACTGCAGAGGAGCGAGGGGAGGTCATGTAAACCAGCTCTGAATCACTGCAGGCTTTTTTTTTTTTTTTTTGCTTCATGTTGATAAATGTTTTGAGAAGACATATTAAAGCCGTGGCTGCTTTCTCCAGGGAACTATCAGGATGATTTTATTTGGCCAGAGCACGGTAACAGGGTCAGGCTGTCAGCTTCTATTAAGATTTGGACGTGCGTCACTGAATGGAAAGTGCTTGGCTATATTGCTTCTCATTAGATTGCTTTATGATAAATCTAATCATTAACTTACTACACTTGGCCGATCTGAAGGTTATAAGGCTGGCTCTGCAGCCACCAGCGGGCTGCAAACCAAACGCTTTCCCCTGGGAAGGGCAGCTTCACCACGGCGGTGCCCACTTCCCGTCAGCGAACACCTTGGCAAAGGCAAAAAAAGGCTCCTCTAGCTGGGGAGGCCTTGCCCGCCCTGTTGCCTTGGCACAGGGGGATGCGTCCGCCCCACACTTCCACCCAGGGGGATGGTTTGAGGTACCTAAGGGGTACTCAGGTGCTTCACACCTCCTTCTGCAGCCCCTCGCACACAGGGCACAAGCCTCAGCTCCTGCACCACTCCGAGGGCATTGCCAAAGCCAGAGGTGAAAGCTTCCCCCTCTTTTTTTAAGTCAGGCTGAGCAGAGGGCTCTTGCCCAGGTTTAAAACTAGGAGCTGGCCAGTTATCCCGTGTCCCCACCAGCAAGGAGGCTGTAGGGCACCCCGAGCTCCTGTGCGGCTGGAGGAGCAGCACAGCATGATGCAGCCCGGGAAATGCAACAGCAGGGCGGTCAGCCTGAATTCCCCCTGCTTGTGGATGCAAGTTCTCCCCTCCAGCTCCACAGACCAAGCTCCTTGTGACCCCTCCTGTGCTGCATCCAGGCACTGACACCCCACTGCAGCTGGTACCCGCAGGCATAAACGGGGCTGCTGGGGACCCACTCTGGGATCGACCCACCCCAGCACCCCGGGCACAGTGAGCACTTGCTGCTGGGGGAGGAAAAGGAGGCGAGAGCACGGTAGCACAATCAGATCTGGGCTGGTGGCCGTCTCCCTTGGGAATTTGGGCAGAAGGTTTGCTTCCCGTGGTTCAACACATCCGGATCAGGAACTTGCATTCCCCATCTTCATCTAAAGTAACAGAGCAGCTCTTAAAACTCCTCTGACCACCTCCTTGGTAGGCACATGGATGGGCAGAGAGGTCCAGATCAGCCCCAATTCCCTCCTCCTCCACTCCCAAGGACACCCGAGAAGAGAACCAGCTTTTCCCTGAGGACACAGGAGCAGGTTGCAAACTCCTGGTCAGGGCTGAGGGTGAATCAGTACCCCAGGGATGGGCAAGGCACCAAGCCACAAGGCTGCTGGAAGGACCCCACCAACGCCAAGCAGCAAACCTATGTGACCCACACCGCAGCTCCCCAGCCCTTGGGTCCCACAGCAGGCTCAGGGGGTACAATGCACCCCCAGATAATGCTGCAGAGCTGGGAAGCTCTCTCCAAGGCTTTCGGCTGCCCTCCCTGACTTTGCAGTTGTTCTGGATGCTGAGCTTAATCCGCACAAGCCAGTTCCCAGCGTGCCTGCCTTGCATCGGGAAGGAGGGCTTAGCATGAGCGCTGCCCATCTTCAGTTGTTTTTATCATCTCATGAATTTATCAAAGACAATTAAGCCAACCCTGGTTGAGCCATCCCAGATAAGCTGCTGGAGTCCTCCTGCTCTTCCAGAGCAGCTTCTCCTTGACAGGGAAGGCTCCTCCCCACCAGTCCAAGCAGACCCTCTGGCTGGAAATCCGGCTGCGGCTCGGCCACGAGCCATCGGGTCCGTGCCACATTCCCCAGCCTGGGCTGCACCATCGCCACAGTCCCTGCTGGCCAGAGTTAAAAGGTGCCAACACAAAGCAAACGCCAACAAGCGCTAAGTGCATTCTGCAAGGTATTCGGGGAGCAGTAGAGGAGGAGTCCTGTCGGGAAACGCAGAGCTGTATTTTGAGCCATTCACTACCCTGTGTCCAAAGGGCACCAGCAGCTCCTGCAAACGATCAGATCGCCAGGTCTTTGCTGAACCTGTCAGCTGCCTTCTAACATGCACGACTGCAATTTTCTCTCCCAACAAGCCAGGTGAAGTTTCATGGCCCTGGATTGACTGGCACACGGCACCTCGGGAAGTCCTGGGGACTGCAGCACATGCCCAAAGCCTGCCAGGCAGCCACAGGGACTGGAGGCCACACACCCCTCTGGCTGTGTCAGACCCAGGAGCGAGTCCTTCCCACCCACCAGCCCAACATCTCGGGGGCACGTCAGGATATATTGGAGCAGAGAAGACACCCAGGGTGGAGCCGAAGGCTTGCCTGAGATGCTGCGGTAGTTTCCCATGCCTCGGGCTCTCCCTTTTAGGGGTTAATTACAGTCACAGCTAACAACCTCTGTCTTTGTTTACACTGGAGGCTGGCACACCCGCCATCGCTGGGAATGGGGTTGGTTTGGGCCCCACTATCGCATCTCGAACCACACACAGAGCTGCAGCCACAGACAGAAGGAGCAGCCTCCCTCCTCCCCTCCCATACAACATAAGGGCTGGTAACGCGGTTCCAAGTTCTCCCCGGTACAAAAATCATCTTCGAGGGTAATTTGTTTCAGCTCGAAAGCAGCTGAAGTTAATTACACAGCAATGAAATATCACCCTTTAATATTACTTAACTCCCCTTGGCCGGGCTGCCGTGAAATGCTGCTCTGTTTGAGATCCGGAGCAGAGTGCTTTCTGATCTCCAGATAATGGTCTGGTTAAACAAGGGAGAGGCAGGTAATGGGATGCATGACCCACCAGAGCCTGGGAGAAGGGGCGATGGAGCACGGGGCACCCCTCAAGTGCAGCCTGCCAGCTGGGTGGTGGCTGGGGTGTTCAGTGCATCCCCAACCCATGTCGGGTCTCATTCCTCACCCGTTTCTTGAGCAAGAACTTGAGCACCCTTGGCCAAGGACATGACAGGTCTCTCCCTCTGTCTTCCACAGGCCCGGGAAAGACTGTTGAGAAGGATGGAGAGCAGGAGCCTCATCCTGCCTGAAGCTCAAGCTGGGGTAGAGTCTGTAGGGCAGGCAAGTGCAGGCAGGCTGGCAGCCAGAGCTGCTGTGCTCACTGGTCACCCCAGAGAAGATCTTGACCTGATGCCACTTGGGCACTTTCTCCTGTTGCCCTGCTTGGAGATGACATGAAAAAAGCAACAGGGAACATCAGGATAGTGGCCACAGAGGCCAAAGCACTTGCAAGTGGAACCCGTGTAGCCCAGGCAAGGGATAGGGCTGGCCCAAGGGTCACCACAGCCACCCCATGGTAGAGGGCACCTCAAAGCCCGGGAGGATGGGAAATCCCAGGGTTGCTCCATGTGTCAGTAGCCAAAGCAGAGTGAAAAGCACAAAGTTAAAGTGCCCTCCCTGGCTGCCCCAGCCCACCCCACAATAGCCTGCAGCCCTGCTCTGAAGCTCAACTACGCTCCTCCCCGCTCCAAGCAGGCTGAATCCCCTTGTTCACTGCCATCATCCTCCAGCACCGCACAGAGGAACAGGCTGCATTGCCACCTAATGGGATATGCTGGGAAAACCCTGTGCATCCTACTGGAACCAGCACAACCGGTATACTGGAGGTTCTGCAAAAGGTGGAGCTGCTTACCCAGCTCCTCTGCACCAGCAGAGATCTTCTGGTCAGGACATCCCTGGCTCTGTAATATAAAACAGCATGGGGGGGCACAAATCAAAGAGGGCAGGAGGATGCGAGCAGGTTTGTGTCCTCAGAGCTGTGCCAGGAAACACCAGCACGAGGCAACCACTCATGACCCAGCAGGATCACAATCCAGATCTGAGCACACGGGGAAAAGGTTTATTGGGTATCAAAGCCCTTTTCCCTTCACTGCCTCCACAGCTCATAAAACCTCCTGCCAGCGGAGCATGTTTAATATTAAGCTCTTTGAAGGAACGGGTATGCTGTCCAGTTAAAAAAAGCCTCCTTGCCAAAATGCTGCATGCAGACAGACACCAAGGGGAAAACCAGACCCGCAGGGACTCCGGCAAAGGACGCCGAGTCCACGGGGTGTCAGTCAGCACACCTAGGAGAAGCGGGGCAGCTGTGCCACGAAAGCACAGGACCAGTCAGGCAGTGACTGATGCTCTGTCTGCTGCAATCCCAGATTTGCTGCGTGGCTCCCGGCAAGTCACTTCATCCGTCTCCATCTCCCCATGCCCAAGAAAACCAGTCATGCAGGAGGCTGGGAAGTAGCCCTCCTGCTGAGCTGCTCGCTGGGAGATGCGGTAAGCCAGCTGCGCCTCAAAGCGAAAAGCCGCCAAAACGCTCCCTGGAAAGAATCCACGTCGCTTGCTTTCAACAGCCTGGCTCCAGGAGCGCCTCACGAGAGGCAGCCCGCGGGTGCAGAGCCTGCCATCCCTGCCTGCAAACCACTGCCTGCCCCCTCATCCTCCCACTACAGCTGCAAGGGAATGGCAGGACTGCCCTTCACCTCACCAGCCCAAAGGGAACCGGGTTAAACGGGAGCAGCCCCAGGACACACCAACCCGGCCTTGCTTTCCACGGGGAAAACTCGGGGCTATCCATGGATAGGGTCTGGAGCCACTGATAGGGTTTGGGAGCTACTCTTCTCCAAGATGCTCAGCAGTAGATGCAGGTCATCAGAGAGCTGTCAGACACGTCAATGCATGTAAGAAAGCTATTTCCACTGACTGCACAGTCTTCCACCCCGCTGCTCTCCATCACCACCTGGAGAGCAATATGTCCCCGATCCATCCCAACACAGCAATATCCTTCCTGGGGATCCGCTGGAAGTGACCAGGATCCCATCTCTTGAATTAATACACTGGACAAAGTCACCAGAAAGCACTGCTTGAGCTGAAGCCCTGCCAGAAGGGTCTGCTCATCTCCCTCCTCCTGCCTGGGGACTGAGGGGTGGCTGGGCTCTATCTTACAGGATGACAAAAATCCACCTTGTTTCCCAAAAAACTTAAAGATGACAGCAGGCACCAACAAACGGGCAAAGCCTGGGGGCCAACACAGGTCAAGCCAGGGCTGGACTGGTCATGCCTTCTTGGTCTTGGCCAAACTTTTTTGCATGCCCCAACTCCCTTTACACAAACTCTACCGTGCACTTTATATGAAAGAATTTGATTCCCAAAAAGGAAATGAGCCTCCAAAGTAGCAATTTATTTGGGCCAGCCTTCTTGTAAGCAAGAAAAGGAATCAGGAAAGAGCAAAGCTGTATATTAGTGGCTCGACAAATCACGCTTACACTCCATTTCTCAAAATGCAGACCCATCGCTGCGCTATTCTGGCACTGTAAGGCAGCACAACCCCATCCCCCACTATTCCCAGGAGTGCTGGAAGGAGGCCGCCTGCAGCACTGAGATAAGGAACTCTGAGAAACCAACACCTTTGCTCTGCCACAGCTTTCAGCCCATGGCTGGGAGAAGCATGCTCCCCACTTGGCACGCCTGCGACCCCGCGCCCTGCCAGACCCACCCGCGATCCTCAAGTTTCTCCACCTCGCGCCTGCGTGCGGAGACAGAGCCGAGAGCTGGGAACGCTCTGCCGTAGGTGCTGCAGCCTGCACGCCAAGCGGGAGTGCAGGCTTCATCCCCTGTCTGGGATTGTGTCCCCAGGCCATGCTCCGTGAACTGCTGATCCACAAGCAGGTGGAGGAATGAGGTGTGGTGTCTACCTCTCCCGGAGGGAACCGCAGCGGCTGCCATGGACTTCAATGCCTGGCTACCTTTGAAGATGCTCGGAACGCACTAGGCTAATTGAGACTAAGTTTTCTCAGGCAGGCAAGATCTAGGTATCATTTGTACCTGGAGTTTTTGTTTGGGAGGGTGGAGAACACTGGTAGGAATCAAATAGTCAGGAGCAGTCCCATCAGATAGGAGCAGTGAGGCTGGGCTCCAGCACCTGCAGAGGAATTACACTGCCCTGGCAGGCAACGCGCTTGTTTTGATCTTGCTGTGAATTAGGTATTTGGCAAATAAAGACTTAAAGCTGGGAGCCAGAGCAGAACTAGCAAGTTTCATGCCATCCTGTCACCTGCAATGCTCACGCTATGACGCTATCTGAGCGGTAGCTATGTAGAGAAGGCTGACGCCTTACCAGGGTGAGAGCACATGAAGTGCTTCTGACTGAGGGACTGCCAGGGGAAGGGACTACCCTTTCTCAGGAAAGATCTCTAGCATGATAGATCATCTCCAACCCATGACTCCAAAACCGGAGCAAAGCAGTTTCCTGGGTGGCCAAGGGTTTGCTCATCACCACAGCGAGAGCAAGACATGGCACCCTCTCATCAGCGTAGCTGAAAGACAAGCTGGGACCACAGCACCGCACATTGCTGCTGGGGAAACCTAGACCCTACCTCCCTTCAGCCCCGAGGAAAGCACTGGAGAGTTGAACACCTACCCCATCTTTCAAACACTCACTGCGCATACAAGCTGAGCAGGGTCACAGGAAGCAACAGCCAGACAGACTTGGTTTTGACGGACACAGATGGAAGCTCCCAAGGCCATGCGCTTCCAAGAAGCTTGCCCAGTATCACACACAAGTCAACAAAAGGACATGAACACAAAGTCAACCCTTTCACTGATCTTTGGACTTCCTTTGCCTCTAGGACCTCCTGGAATGCAGATGGCTTTTGAGGTTCTCCATGAGCTCTCAGCCTGCACTCGACCCAAGCAGGCGCATCTCTGGAGAGCAGCCTGTCAGGCCACTGTGTGCCATCCCACCTTCCCTCTGCTTTGGTCGCTTCCGTTAACTTTTTCACGAATGATTCATTTTGCCCAGTCGTTTGTAACAGCGTGGAAGGCAGCTGGAATTTGCTGTGCACCTGAACTATGCTCGCTCAGCGAGCTCTGCCGCAGAAGGGATTCATGGCAATCTTTGCCTGTGGTGGGAAGACAGCAACTCTCTTTCACTGCAGCAGCCCCTTCCTTTCACAGAACCAAAGGAGCATGGTTCACATCCAAACCTCATCACTACGAAAACATGAAAGTTACACCTCGAAGGAAGAAGGGGAAGAAACTCAGCAATTAAGAGATCTGTAGCCCTGGGCCAAACATCACCGCTGAAGAGCACAAGGTGAGGGGTCGACGCCTCCAGCTGAAGTGCAACACATGATGAGGCTCAGACACAGGCAGGTACCTTCAGCAGAGAGGCTGACCGTGTCACTTCCCAGACAGTCCCAGCTGTCCCCCAGCTGACAAGGAAGCTATTAATGGACACACTGGGAAAGCACAAACACTCGCCAGTCAACCACAGCAAAGGCCAGAGGGGGATGGTTAAAAGTCCAAATCTGAAATGCGGTAAGCCGAGTTTTTAGAGTGGGACAGGTGTTGGCATGAAATCACAGGCTCCTGAAGCTGAGAGGCATCGTCATCTGGGGCTGCAGCACGTCAAGCGTTTTGTGTGCCTCCATTCCTGCCTCCTCTTTCTCTTTAACCCTCTTGTGCAACCGAAAAGTGAACCCAAGGGGGAGGGAGTCGCTGGGCTCCCCGACTGACCGACTGCAGGCAGCAGGAAAGCCGGTGGTTCTGCCCTTAAAACGTGGCTGATGGCTGTCTGCCAGACACCGCCATCCCCAGGGGATCTGTCTCCGTAAAGCAGGCAGGATCAAACATGGGGCAGGACAGACAAGAGGCAAAGTTCCCTGTGCATCAACAGAGGCGATGGGAACTCGGGATAAGAGGACCGACTGCAGGTATCCCATGTGCACCAAGCAGAGGTGTGGAGGGGACTTCAGCCATTTTATCTTTTCTAATCTAACATAAAGAAATGGAGATAGAACCATCCAACTGGCACAGCAGAGTCTTCAAAAGCCAAAATCTTTACAGTTGGTTTGCTAAGTGATGTTTTTTTTGAGGTGTTGGGAGTGGGAAGGAGGGAAGAGAAAAACACAGCTAACACTCCTTCCTACAGCAAGGGAAGAGAAAGTTACTTCCTTCACAGATTTAGTTTATAAACAGTTTTAAAGCAGAGTTAAGACCAGGATAAAAAAAATATATGCTCAACATGCATTTTGTCACACCGCACTGCTTGCCATACAAGCCAACGCTGCTCTTCCTGACGGGAGTTAAACTCTTTCACAGCCAAAGCTCAGCTCTCCGTGCGCTGCTGGAGCAGGCAGGGACGGTTCTTAGGAATGCTCTGCACTCCACTATTGCAAAGTTACACACAACAGCTTCACCAGCACTACACACAACACAAAACACCCTTCTAAGAGATCAACATCAGGCTGCACCGACACTGCCAAGTGAATTACACAACCTGGAGAACACAGCAATACGGAGATGGAGGACACCTGTAAAAACAGATCTGGACTACTCCAAAGGGAACCTAAAGCCACAGCAGATGTTCTTTTCATCCCCACACTCATTGCTCACTGCTGTGAGATGGGTACTCTAGGCAGGTAAAGAAAAGCTAACATGAATTGCTCAGGATCTCATTGCACAGAAGACAAGAGCAGCTCAGGCTGGCAGGTCGTCAGGCGTGAGCGCCAAGATACATCTTTCCAGGGAGACACGGGGTAAGGAAGCACACGGCTGAGCTGCAGCACGCACAGGTCCAGCATCCCAATAAGCAGGCTCTGGAAGGCAAAAATGCACAAGGATCTTGCAACGGTTGAAAACAAAGCGCCCAGCCTCGCAGGGCTGACTACACCCGTCCTGCCGCATTTCCACACAGGTCTAGGGCACAGCGCTGGCCGGTCACCCCGAAGCCACCAGCTGCATCAGTGCAGGGCAGCACAGCGGCACCAGTCAATCCCTCCGTGCCCAGAAGCGACACTCTGTGAAGCCATAAAACGCGGAAAACGAGCTGAGAGATCAGTGAGCAGAGCCACATTGCTATCCCACTGCTCACTTATTTCAGTATCTAACCAGGCCCCCAAGGCTCTTGTCAAAGGAGACTTTTCATAGAGTTCTGATATGGGAAGGCTGACTAATTCAAAGGCACTGCCCTGAGCACTGGAATGCCTGGCAGAGCTCGTACTCGGCGACTGAAGTCGTTTAGCCCCTCGCTGGAAACTCAGCACTACTGCAGCCTAAATCTGGACAGCATGGCTTGAACCAACGCCAAGGCGCCTCGTTTGTGTGACTAACTAATACCAAATGAATCATTTCTTTAATAAGAACTCCAACTTGGACTTTCAGGGACTTGCAAAAATAATAATTACGTCTGTCTTTTATACCCGACAAACATTGTTATCTACAGCGCCCGTTTAAAGGAAGAAGCTATGAGTACAACTGCTGGGAACGGTTTTCAATAGGGTTTTTTATACTTTTACACACAGATATTTTGCTGTTTAAATTAAGGTCAACAGTCATTTCCTTCTCTCAATGAACTTTTTTTTACGCTTGCCTGCTTTGATGCTGATGACCAGCAAGAGGCTTTCAGAACACGATGCAAGTACATTGGGTTTTGGTTGGGTCTTTTCAGCATGTGCACTCTTCTACTGAAACTAATCAAACACCATGCACAACAGAGAAAGAAATTAACAGTGTGAGAGACAGGAGGATACAGGTTTAATTTTTCCTTGATTCAGCAAAACAACAATACTCCTGTATAATAATTGCCACAGTCTTGATGAAGAGAAAATTCAGCCTTGGTCTTAGGTCCGCCCCTGTAATACCAGGTCACTTTGGCATCACACACTGACTATCCAACATCCACAGAGCACCCCAAATCCATCAGGGAAGAACAAACCAGAACAAAGTGATTTCCCTTCTAGGGATCTATGATTTATCCATCGTTTTCTTCACACTACACAACCAATGTGGAGCAGGCACACTGAACTCAGCTTCTTCACTCAGGTCCTGTGGTCCATTGCGGTTAGGGCTCCAAGGGGAGGCAGATCTCATTTCAGCCAGATCCACTTGTCACCAACATCAGCATTGTAGCCTGGCCTATAATTGCGACCAGGAAGCTAGAGAAAGCAGAAAGTTCAGTCAGAAACGTTTCTCTTTATGGAAATGTTGAGATTCTTTATGAAGTGCCTCATGGTATCTGCAGAAGTGCAATGTGAAATATTTTTTAACAACATACTGATTAGTACTTGTAGAAAAATCAGTTCCTGAATAATTTGAGCTGTGCAGCTTGGGGGGAAGCACAAAAACCACTGTGTCATGGTGTATCTTAGAATTAGGCCAATCTGTCAACAGCAGAACAGCATATTCCACCTGGATTCATCCAACTCTTCTCCTCGACATACCCTTGCTCCAAGTTCTAGCAAGAGATGACCCATCTAACTGTAGCATGCAGTAGAACTGAATCAGCCGGTAGAATCTCATGCCAAAAGAGGCACACATTATTAAATACATGAAATATTTCATGCATGAAATACTGAGTTAATTACTACTTTAAATTAAAACGTTCAAATGAAATTGTGTATTTAGCCTTCAAGAGCTGAACTTAACTTCACTGAAGCAAAAGCAGTATCTTCCTGTCTTCATAAGCAAAGCCAGAAATCACTGCCGCTGGAAAAACTGAACTTTCTTGAACCATGATCCAAATTTCACCAATATCCCAGGTCCTAAGCAACAGCCTTCATTCACTGCCGCTGAGCCTTGCTGACCTTGCAGACTGCGACTCTCCTGCACAGACCCTCAACGCTGGTGGGAGTAGCCTCCACCCAGGCGGCTCAGACACAACCTCTCTGTCCCCGTGGCTCCCAAACCAAGGCTCGGGGACCACCGTGCTGCCGCACAAAGTCACCGCTCTGTACGGTTCATCACGCACTGCTGTAGGCGCAATGGCAGAGGGCTGGGAACCGCAGCGGGAAGCCTTTCCTTCTGACAGCACCTCAAGAGCTTGCGCTGGTCGTGCAGGTCACAGCAGGATCACACAAGGAGCAATTCGAGCCTAGAGAACCAAGAAACACAACTGCAGAGGGTAAGGCTGGATGGACTGGAGCGCTGGGAGAGGGACTTCGGATATGCTAGGAAAGCTGGAGAGTCCCCTCCCTCAGCAGGGAGGGAAAGCAAATTATCAGAGACAAGAGCAAATGAAGGTGAGTAGCAGTAGAATCTTGGCATCGGGACTTCAAGGAGTTGTGTCTAGACCTAGAGACCAGGACTTGTTACCTCCAACTTTGCAAAAGTCCGCGAGATACTGAAGCACACGACCTTCTTCATGGCAGTCCAGCTAGCCAGTCAAACCGACGTCCCACAGACAAAGCCTTCAGGAGGAAGGGGACACAGAGCTGTGCAGATTTCCATTGGGATGGAAAGCCAGGCCTGGCCCTCTCAGCCTGCTGCTGTGTGCAGCCGCATTGCAAAAAGCACTCAAGGCAGCATTAGACAAAAATTCAGCAGCCAAGATGGTCTATCTTCAGCTTTAAAGATTTGGAGAAAGAGGATCTTGAAGTAGCAGACATTGTAAGGGATTACAGATGCAGCACACAGGACTGCAAGAAAAAGCCTGCCAGTGCAGTTAAAACAGCAAACTCCCCTTCCACAGCAAAGGTGCTCTCTCTGCAGGCAAGGAAAGCGTTCTCCAGGCTCCATCAGGCCAGCAAAAGCATGCCTGTGTGACAGAAGACGCCACAAGCGTGCCAACAACGCTGTCACCAAAATCATCTCCTACCAACTCACTTTGCGAAAGCAACACAAGATTTTAGTGCCGTTTCAGCCTGAATAAACATAAACCAGGCTCTGTACCCGCTAGATAACTAAGCCGTGGGAACAAAACCTGGCAGTGGCAGGATCGGTGCATGAAGTAGCTACTTTGGCCATTCCTCTGAACTGAGAGATCCCACGGAGGAAACAGATGCAGCTACATTTCAGCCTTCGAGTCTCAGGTGTTGGAGCAGTCCCCTTTGGAAATACCGATCATGACCCGAAATGCCAGAGAGAGTTAGGTCCTAGCTCCAAAAGCAGAGTCTATCTCCAGGAATTAGAGAGAAACGACATTCATCTTCAATACACAAGACTGGAATCAAGAAGCAAACCACCATGAAAAAGCAATTGAGTTTGGAGAGAGAGTGTGAAGCAAGCAGCGATGCTCTAATAAAACCCTGCCTTTAAAAATAAGCTATCTACTGGCAGCCTTGAGAAATAATTAAGCACAGATCATCTGCTCATCTCCACACAAATGTTGGTTTCACACAGGACTCCTGACTTGTCCTGATGATTTTTCCTTTCAAAAAAAAAAAGAAAACCTGTGAGAGTACCCTATTTGAGAGCACTGCCCCTGCAGAGAGAAGCAAGACCCAGTCTTGATGGAATCTATACTCAGGCCACAAAGCCAACTATTTAATCCAAGATGAAGCCTGTTGTTTTGAAGAAAGGGAGGGTGTCTTTTTCTTTCTTATTTGAAGGTCAGAAAATAAGACACATTTTTTCCCCTAAAACATCAAGCTAACAGAAGATGTCTACCTCCTCCATAAGACAGTCCCCACCCCACCTTGTCACAAGCCATTACAAGCCATTCTTGATCAGTTTTTCTAAGGTTTTTCATTTAAAGTTGTCTTTAATGTCTTGTCTAAATATCAGACAAAACCATGCAGTCCTGTTCAGAATGACTCCTGCTGAGCAAAGAGGCGATGCAAGATGAAAATAAACAATTACTACCTCTGCCCTGCAAATTTACAGTGGTGAGCTAGGGAGGACATCAGACCTGCTGCGACCAGCCTGTATCTATTAATTCCAGCACAAAACCAGCTCTCCCTGGTCCTCTCCGGGCAGCACATAATTGGCCCTTTGATACTTCAAGAGATTCCCAGATAACTAGATTATTAAAGCAATAGGAGCTCTCTGGGAAAATACGGGAGTTTACAGTTTCGTTTCTGGGTAAATGTGCCCTCTTTAAAAGATACAATATCAACCCCAACAGAATTCAAATTCATTGTCCAAAACAAATTCCCCATGTGCCTTTGGTTAAAGACATGCAATACATCAAAGCGAATTTTATAATAAGTATTCATCCATACTCCCATCATTCGCAGTGGGCCTTGGCAAGAGCAACTGAGTTTTGGGATATGTTACAGCCAGCCTTTCGAAATAGCCAAAAAACTGGGAAGAGGAAGGCCCAGTAAACAAATCCCGTATTCCACAGCAGGCAGAATGATGTGAATTCATGTCCTCTGTGCATTATCAGTGCCAGGTACAGGTAACAGATGTCTTCCTGAGGAGGGGCTCTTCCAAGCACACTTTTACCAGCCGGGCCCGTAGTAAAAAACTGCATAGCTAGAACAAGGTAGGCCTACCCCGGAGGGGAGGGAGCAGGTGATCTTTTAGCACTTATTGAGCATTTGGAAAACACTGGAGCAGGAATTGTTCTCGTCATCTTCTGCCCTGGCTCCAGCTCCTCACATGCCCACCTCCTGCCAGAAGAAGGATTTACGGAATGTCACGAGGAGCCGGGATTAAAACAGCCGAGTGAAAAGGGTTTCAGCGACGCTGCACAGCGTGGCTGATGGGACGGAACAGCACGATGCCACCACGGAGAGGTCCTGCAGCTCTCATCTCTCTGCTGCACAGTACAAGCCAGCTGTGCTGCTTTGCTGGCTCTTTCCTCAAGCTCCACTAACGCTTTCACCCAGCGAGAAGCTACTCATTCCTTCGGGCTGGGTCTGTTTTCGGTGACTCTGCAAGCTCAGCCACAGACAGACCAGTCCACTGCAAAGAGTAGTGGTGGAACCACCAGGGAAGATCTGCGGGTGTGGGGCAGGTGGTAGGATGTGCTTTTTTTCTTTGGTGACAACAAATAGTTAAGTCTGTGCTCCAAACTGCACCCAGCTGAAGTTCCCAGCCTGTCCTGCCCACAGCTGCTTAGCCAGCACAAGGGCAGGGATGGGAACGAGCAGCCAACCCTGGGACTGCTGGTATTGCAGCCAGAAGATGTAAGATGTCCAGTCTGGAAAAGAGATGGTGGGAAGGAGATAGGACAAAGCTCTGCGTAAACTGCTAGTAGCTGGTAGAACACAGAGGGACTGAATATTCACCATCTCTTTCAGTAGAAGATACAGGTGCCAAAGGAAGACAACAGCTTGAAGGACTCCTTACTGAAGGATACTGCTGACAAAGTTTGGAGGGTCTCAATGAGAAACCAAGCAAGCATTGGGAAATGACGTGCATTTCCCATGAGACTTGTGCATGATGAGTACGTTTCCCAGTCAGAACTCCTGAAAAATCATCAAGGCCACATCATTTGCAAGTGGCTGGCACATTCACAGGACCACTCCATGCTTGTTACCTCCAAATCCCACACAACTAAGAGTAAAGAAGTGAGACTTCATGGTCACATTAAAAATAACAGTGCATCCTATTATGCAGGATTCCTTGTTAACAAGACACACAGGCAACTAAAAGGAGTAGCATGCAGGGTCAAATAAATCCCTTCAAACCCTTCTGGGTCCTTCACTGACATCAACCCAGACAGACCTATGGAGCCAACAACAGGTTTGTCCGGCACCAAGTGGCAGAGAAACCAGTTGACCATCACACCAAAGCTGACCCCTCTTTCCCACACAAAGCAAGAAAAGACACATCATTACCACAGCAGCCATCTAGACACGGACTTTGCAACACAAGAATTAAGTCTCTGCCCTCAAGAGCTTAAAACTGAAGCAGCACTGGTCAAGCAAATGGGAACAGAGATCCCACCAAACAAGCCCAACGGCTCACACGCATCCCTGCAACGCGAGGTAAGCGTGTGCTCCTGCAAGGTCACTTGCCAAGGAACAGATTTTTCCACTCCATGCAAATGGACGAGATGGAGAATCAAGTCTCGGACTGCTGCGTTACACTGTGCAGAACCTGAAGTTGGCAGCAAGGATTATCTCAAGAAGTATGCGATAAAATCCACCACACAGAGCATGAAACTAATGAAATGAGCTGTACCCAAAGGTAGAGCCAGCTCAAAGGAATGAAACGGCTCAACTTTAAAAGAGCATCAGTAAAGAGATGAAAACAAGATCATCTCATCGGTTAAATTAAGCACCCCGCCACAGACACGTCTGTCAAAACTATAAACATGACGAAAAGCCCTATAAAGTGGTAAAGGCTGCAGAGTAGCAACCAGCAGCTTCAGCCAGCTGTTTGCTATACGCTGCGGCTGCATTTCATAGCTCCTCAAAATTATTTCAAACCAGACATGTACAGGTAGAGCTCTGGAGAGTTGTAACAGTCTGAAAAGGCCTACATCCATCTGTTTGGAGTATGTCTTGTTTTCCAACATTTCAGGAGCAAAAAGAATTACCATTTCCCCCCCCCCCTTCTATTCCTGTGCTGCTTTCTACTAATGGCTGGGCTTCACAGCTAAAACAGATCTATAAATAGCATGTTTTGAGCAGCACTGATCAAAGAGCACTTAAAAACAGAGTCATTATTCTGCAAGCATGGGCTCATTCATCGATACACAAACCTTTTCATTTAGTGGCTGCTCATAACAAGCATAATAAGAGCACCTTCCATCACCGCTGTTAGCAAAGACTACTGCTTTTTCCAGCAGAAATCCTGACTTCCAGAAGTTTATTGTCAATGTTTGCTATTGGCACACAGCTAAAATCAGAGAATCTACAAACATGTTGCTTCATATATTGCTTGTATTCTGGGAAGTGTTTGGTTCCCATGTTGCAGAGCAACAGATAAAAAAAAAGGGGAGGGAGGTGTAATATCCCGCAAGTACACATTCAAGATCTATATGGTGTGGTTTCCAGAGGATTGGTGTAGATAGATGTTTGTTTACAGCTCAATTCCTGCCATTCTTTACTCAAACAACATTCTTAATAAATGTTAATAGCATTATAGCCCAAGCAACAGGAGTACTCAAAGGCTTTACTGAATTGAGGTTAAAACAATTCCAAGTTGCTGAAGTTGTTCAATGAATATCGTCCTACTCTTTATTCACTCATTAAAAAGACAGACAAGACAGTAGAAATCTTAAAGATGCTTCTCTTTCCAAAAGGAGGATGCAGCATATTTCTTTAAAGCTGAAGGGGTGGGGTTTTTTTATTTGAAACATAACCAAGCTTCAGCAGGGGTCTGATTGTGTAAAGATCAGTGTTACTTACAACTTGGACAACTACAAACACCATAAACTATCAAATCTACATCTCTAGCCTTGATTTTGCAGGACAGCCAAGAGTAAATAAGCAACACAGTATGGTTAAATATTTTGTTGCAGCTTTTTTCCACAGTGCTGCCTTGCCCTAGTGACTGTTCTCCATGGCGGCAGAGTATCATCTTCCTCAGCTTGTCCCAGCAAAGCACATGTAGGAAATGCCAGTTATACACTACAGAGTACAAACCTACCACAGGAAAAAGCCAAGTAACTATATCCAAACTGGGTAAAGTGTTTACTACCTGCAGAATTACTCTTCTGCCTGGACAGGTAAAATGCAGAAGAGCTGCTCACGATACCTTTCCTTAGGTCAGGTCACCCAAAGTAGCAGCAGGTCTTAGCGGTGCCAGTTCTACATCAAAAAGCCCAAAAGCATTTTCTCAGAGCAGGAAAATGTTATCAGGAAAGAAGGAAAACATGTTAATGCCATCCCAACCAAAACTGTACTGCCGCATCTGTACAGTTAAGCTCCTCAAACTCCTCAAGCTCCTACTCCATGGATGTTGCCTTTGAGAAGCTGGAGGAAAGCAGGAAGAGCAAGTAATCCTTCTCACATTATTTTCCAAAACCTATTTCTGATCTAGAGCATGATTTTCAATATAAGATACCAGGAAAACATGTTAATGCCATCCCAACCAAAACTGTACTGCCGCATCTGTACAGTTAAGCTCCTCAAACTCCTCAAGCTCCTACTCCATGGATGTTGCCTTTGAGAAGCTGGAGGAAAGCAGGAAGAGCAAGTAATCCTTCTCACATTATTTTCCAAAACCTATTTCTGATCTAGAGCATGATTTTCAATATAAGATACCACCATGAAACTGTCCTCTGAAGGTTGGATTTTGGTTCTAATTAAACTCTCCTAGGAGGTGCAGAAGAGTGGAGAAGGAGCAGTTCACCTGCAACTTTTCTCCACTTAATCCCTAACAAAAGATCTTTCTTCGAAGCTATTTCCCTTAGGGTTTTTATTTTATTTTACTTAACAGAGGTCTACCTTGGGGATCACATTCCCACAGGGGTCCGTCGCAGACTGTCAAGTTTGAAATGGATTATTTTAACGCCAGTGGGATTTTAGTGTCTTTCTGATTTACATCGGTACCCAGTGCCTCAGACAGCACGGTCTGTCACTAAAACAAAACAGACGCAACTACCAAGACCAAGATTTGAGATAGTCCCAAGGCCTTTCAGGTCCCTTCCCACGCCACATCTAGGATAGATGTCCCTGCCAACTGCCTAAGACATTTTTCAAGAGAAGCAGGGTAAAGCAGCTATCCATTTCTAAAGCAGAAGAGGGGCTGCTCTCACGCTCCCTCTGTACATACAAGACCACAGAGAGTGCAGGAGCAGTGGGAAGGTGGTAGGAGATCACATGCCTGTTCCCACACCTTTCCATGTGCCCTTCGTGGACAACTTCGTCATTCCTGGGTTTTAGTTATTCTCCAGGTTGATGTGGTCTCATTGCTATTTAGCCAGGAAACATCTTGTTACTTTAGAAAAAGCTAAAAATATTTTTGCAGAGATAAAACAGAAGAAAAAACCCCCTTAACTTAAGCCTTTCCTAATTTATTGTGTGTCTGTCTTCATTCCTTCTGGATTCAAGAGCAGACAGGGCTGGGCATTACAGCTGTCAAACAGCTCCATTAAAATAAGAATTAGGAAGGGAGACCTTGATCCTTTAAAAAAAAAAAAAAATTAAAAACTTCATCAAGCCAAGAAAAAATGTCAAGAGAGAGAAACCAGAAATCTTATCAAAGACAGCCGCTATGGTAACAATCACAAACATGGAGAACAAAGATATCCCAACCTCCCTCCTTCTACAAAGGCAAGGGTACCATGGAAGCAACGCACGGCTTAGGTAAGGGATATGGCAGCAGCTGCACTTTACGTATATGCACAGGTAGTGTCCTCTGTGCATACAACCAGAATTGGTGAAAGGGTTGGTTTTTTTTTTTTTTTTAGAAGCTTGTAGCTTTTCTTGTAACCCAAAATCTGCAGCCAAAGGCCAAGATGTTGAGGACCCCGCCACCCAGCATCCCCACATCAAACCCCAACATGTCATTTTGACACAAGTGTTCCCTGTTGTTCAACCAGACTCTGGCATCCTGAGAACTCCAGGATTTCTTTTGAGGTTCAGGGTATTTTAAATGGGAGATGCGTGTGTAAGCCAGGAGTGCTCTGCACTCTCAGAGGAGATGGGAAAGCTAAAGGACTTCCTAACCCCCTCGTTTGCCAGCCATCTTCAGCCCCCTGTAACAACCGCTGCCAAGAAGTACCAGGGCTGCACTTCACACACAACTTGGCCACACCAAACCTGGAGAAAGTCTTCCCTTAACCAGCCCAAAAGGCAGACCGTTATGATCTTCACATTATAAAGGCACGCTCTTGCAATGCTCTAACTTCCGGGTCGCGAGGCTGAGAGCTGACTAACGCTGCAGGCTCACCTTCCCATCACTCCAAAGCCCGCTGTGTT
>NW_010245981.1:153190-163609 GCF_000690775.1 Eurypyga helias
TGGCAGACATGGCACGTTGGAGGATTTCCCCTCTTAGGGTTGCATAGGTCAGAAAAAGAGGGTAATAAAAAGCCTGGGGAAAAAGTGTGGGACTCTCCTCTCCTCCAACCTGCTGTCTCTTCTCCACAGCTCCGGAATTCACCTCAATCCAGCAGCCCATTCAGTTTGGCGATGTAGCATAAGACTAATCCAGAATAAAAACAACCCTGCTAGGTTAGCAAGGTGAAGGACTTCCCAAAAACAGAGTTAGGGGAGCCAGACTGCATCCTGTAGCAGTAGCTAGGTCCTTGACTAGCTCAAGCTGTCTTTGTCTCATGGTCAGCACCCCTGTATTCCAAAAGCAGTCATCCCCCAATGGAGAAGGGTGAGGGAAAAGAAAATGAGAGCCTTCTCCTACCTGTCAGTGGCATATTTATTTGCTTTCTTGGTAAGTAAAACGTTAGGCAGAAAAATCTGAGCCACTTGTTTTGCCTCTGCTTAATACAGAACTGACTGACAAAGGATGGACACAGCAGATCAACACTGGGGCCAAATAAGCCCCTGCTTTCCTGACACGGTGAATACGGCACACGTGCAAAGCTCATCTCACCACCAAAAGGACATCACACAACTCGCTGGTTTGGAGGAAGGCAATGAGAACCATCAAGGAAAGGAGCCAGGGGACGGAGGCCGAAGTGTGCCAGGATCAGCAAGCAGCACGTGCACAGAGGGGAAAAGCAGCAAGAGGGTAAAGGAAGGAAGGGAGGCACGTGGCTCACCACTTCAATGCAAGAGCAAAAGGACACCTTAGACTGAAAGATGACAACTACAGCTGATCTAAGAAAGCCTTAGACACAGGCATATGAACTCACCAGAGTTGGAATTCATATTGGGATAGGAAGCATCTTTGAAGGTAGTTCAGGAATGTAGAATAAATTCTTCAAAGAATTCATCACACACTGTCAGCTTCAAGGGTACAGTACACATCCCTGACTTCCCTTCTTTCTAATTGTGTAAGTCAGGCTAACAAAAGACAACATTTTGATATTGGACTTCCTTAATACAAAGGGAACTTCTAGGTGCCCAGACCTGCCTTGTCTGAAGAATGTGTGCCCAAGCACTTGCCCGTTTTCTTTAATACACACACCAGCACATATACTTAACAAAACCCCAGCAAACTATAGAGAGGATAGTATACACCACACCCCCCACACCCCTCCCCAACACACTGGGCAGCCTTGCACCCCAGAAAAATGATGGGGAATAAAGGCCAAACACATCCTAGGGCATGAGATACAAGCCACACTTTTTAGCATACTACTGAAAACAAACACAAGTCTAAGAAACCCTGAAGAAGAAAAGGGCTAAAGTTCCTCCCAGAGAGGGTGGTGAGGCACTGGCACAGGTTGCCCAGAGATGTTGTGGATGCCCGGGAAGTGTTCAAGGCCAGGCTGGATGAGGCTTGGAACAACCTGGTCTAGCAGAGGGTGTCCTTGACAAAGGCAGGGGGGTCAAACCAGATGATATTTAAGGTCCCTTCCAACCCAAACCGTTCCATGATTCTATGATTAAAGATGCTGGGGCAAGCCACCAGACAAAGAGGAGCTGGGTTGCATGAACCAGGCTCACGGGGAGTAGGCTAGCACAACTGCTTTCTATGAAGGCTAATGGCATGTTTAACCTTTTTCCTTTCACCTGTTCTAGAGAAGGAATTTTCCACTCTGACACCTGGCACGAACATCGGCAACCACCAGGCTCCAGGTTCTGGTACACTGTGTGATAAGCAAGCCCACAGATTTTTGTGTTTGGAAGCACAAAGTTTGTATAAATGAAATACTGATCACTTCTGTATGATCTGCAGTGAAGGGAGAGGTGGCAAAGAGCATTTTAAAGTTCTCCAGCTTTGTTTTCAGAGGTAAAGACGTAGGTGATGACTTGAATATGAATCTTAGACAGCTGCACTTTTATGTATACAGAAAAGAGCATGCACGTAAGGAGTCTTTTTTCATCGCCCTTAGGAGATTCAAAAAAATTCGGGAGTGTGAAGTACATAAGTACATTATTTAAGTACACTGATTCCATTAAACAGAACCATTTGTTTTCGTCTTCTCTGCAAACACATCTGCCTAAGTGCTCCAGCTTCGCAGGGCGCACATGGAGTTTGGAGCATTATCCTCAGGGATTGTGCGCGGTTGGAAGAAAGCAGAGAGATACAGCAGTTGTTAAGAAAAAAAAAGGAGTGTGAAGTACATAAGTACATTATTTAAGTACACTGATTCCATTAAACAGAACCATTTGTTTTCGTCTTCTCTGCAAACACATCTGCCTAAGTGCTCCAGCTTCGCAGGGCGCACATGGAGTTTGGAGCATTATCCTCAGGGATTGTGCGCGGTTGGAAGAAAGCAGAGAGATACAGCAGTTGTTAAGAAAAAAAAAAGAGTAGTCAAGTCTTTACTAGTCTGACAGTTCCTAAAATAATGTTGCTTCACTTAAGCATGTTCATTCTTATCTGTGATCTACAGAACCTCACTAAAAGGTTACTTTTCCCTTGCCAGAAGAGCATCTTTAGAAGTTTATGAATGCCCGAACACAACAGCTGAACCCTGCCAGATGACTTTATGGTAAGAGAAGGATGCAGAAAGCCACCTCCTCACACGTGAAAAACACTTACAGAACAAATTTAGAGAATATACACAAAAAAAGAGCGAGTTTCTAGTATTCAGAGCTGTATGTGGCCACCTCATTATTTTGTGGAAAGGCACACATACCAATATCTTGGACTCTTCAGAGCATTTCCTCCTCCTCCTCCTACTCAGTTGCTTCTCACTAATGAATATTTTGAACAAAAACCAGCTTCTGCCGGGAAATTGCAAATCCCTGAAAACCACCATTATTAGGCAGCATGAATTGTGTGCACGAAACTCTGAAAAGCACAGCAGTTAGCTGCCTATTGGTGTGATCAAGGATTTATGACTAGTTATAGGATTGCCGAGGCAAAAAAAGTCCCCTACGCAAATCATTGTATTTATGTGGTAAACATCATTACACTAACTTTAAAAGCACGTATTTCCCACAAGGAAAAGTTAAAGTTCTGTAATTATACCATAATTAAGTCTTTACTTACAAGTCATGTGAACCTAAAAAAACCTTTATCTGTCTTCAAATGCAAAAGTGGTAGCACAGCTGTAGCCATCCCTGCGTAAACACGGGCAAGGCACGGGCACACGACTCCCTCTCTATAGACCAGGCAACCTCAGAGGCAAGATCTGTACATCTAGAAGTTCACCTGCTTTTTCCACCTGCACTGGTTGGTCTCAGCTCTGAATACAAGCCTTGCCTACCAAAAATTCACATTTTCGTTTGCTAAACAAAGTAGGAGGGGAAAAACACACAGGTCTTCAAAGTTTTCAACACAAAGAACTGAATTCTTCAACATAAAACAGCGGGTGGGGGTGGCTTTTGTGCTTCCCCTTCAACTTACAGGAAGCAGGAACACCCAGCATCTTTTGCACTGTGCACCATCCCTACAGATCCCCTCCCACCCCTGAAGTGTCTAGGCATTCAGGAGAGAATAAAAGAGTAGCCAGTATTGCCTGAATTTAACAGAATGTTTCATAAAATGTACAACTCCTCCTTATTCCAAAGGACGTTAACACTTTCCACAGTACTTTCCTGAATCAGGGCCTAAAAGCATGCCTGCACAAGAGAGATTATATCTGGCAGTAGTTTTTTAGCACTGACAGTGCTCAGCTTCTGCTGTCAACTACCTGGCATCGAGCAGAGCAATCCGAGAGCCCAGCTTTCCTTCCCAGGTATTCCTATTCCTACGCATCCCTTTGCTACAACTGCAAGGCGAGTCACATTTTTTCCTGGATGCCAGCTATTTGATGAGCCAGGGCATTCTCAGTTTCTTGCCAGCACAAAGAGGAATGAGCTGTTCTACAGTTAGAGAAAAAAAAAAAAAGGGCTTTCAGAAGTATTACCCCTGGTTCTCAGCAGGCAGCACCAAGGTCACATCTAGCTGTGTGTCAGGCAGCCTCAATAATTCCCAGCTCCACTGCAAAGTGACATTTCAGCCCAAAAGTAAAAACCCCTATCATCTTTGGGAAGAAAGGCACCGTCAGTACAGATGGATGTTGCATGCTGGCGACAAGTCATGCAGCAGATCCATCTGAAATATGTGCTGCACACGCACAGACGTCTCTTAGAATGAACAGCTCCAAAAACCCTTAGTCTGAGCTTGAAGTTTTGGACTTAAAAATGTAATACCAAGAAGCACAAAATTCTCAGCAATTTCTCAGAAGGACCAGGGTGTTTTCAAACCCATTAGACAACCTCAAGGTCTTGCGAGATGCCTTCTGCTGCTTTAACCTTTAGCTCTTTCTACAAGCTGGAAAGGCTACATCTCAAGAGAGGCAGAGCAGCATGAACCCAGTAGACTCTCCGCTGCAGTTAGCTGAGGAGGAACAAATGATGTTGAACGTGCACAGGGACTTTTGAACTGACTACTCCAGAAAACACTGGTAGTCCAGAATTTCCAAGCAAATCCACAAAGCTGTACTTTACATTGTTATTTCAGTAAGAGACTGTATACTAACAGGAACAGAAAAGTGACGGTGGTTTGACTATGCAAATCATGTTTTATAACAATTTATATAGATCTTTCCTTTGTCTTCCATGACTGCTTAAAAAACCCAAACCACAGTGGCAGAGAAGATTTCAGCCCAACCTGAAAACACCACATCACCTGTAACTTCAGTTTATCCAATCACTAAACTGTCATCAGTTCCACAATGTCTCTAATGAGAATTTACAATACCTGAGCCACAGGAAAACACGGCGTGGTGTGAGAGGACCCCATGCCAGCTAAATAACAATAAGCAATAGGGCAAAGTGCTAAGTCAATTGGAAGCCGTTGTCTCCAGAACCAGAAAGGCAAGCAGCTAATTAAAACATTGTGTGGGAGCCTGCATGAGGTGTAAGAGAGCGCTGGGCCACAACAGGCTTTGGATGTGTGCCCACGTAGAGAAACACCCTATTTAAAGCAACAACAGTTTTGAGAAGCAATGTTAACATTTGTGCCTACTCCAGAAAAAACACCCCCTCCCTCAGTGTTTTATAAGCGGTCTCCTTTATAGAAGTCGCCATGGGTTTCCAATTTTCTTGTTTGAGTCAAAGGATTATTTTAGATTTCGGAGGTCAGACTAATCAGGACAGGAGAAAGAAAACCAAATGAAAACCACTTATCCTTCGGTCCACATCTAAAGATCAAAAAAGAAAATCAGCTTATGAAACAAACCGTTTGCTTCATTATTCCTCTTGTGGGGAAACCTTTCAAAAAAGGTGGGGATCTGGGCAAAATCCAGAGCATAACTCTGAGAAGTGTGTATCCCTGGACATGACTGACACCCTGGCTGTGCACAGGTCAGGTATGAAGGCGCTCACACCTTGGCAGGGACGGTTGCCTGGCTGCCAACATTACTTACCGATCGATACTCGTGATAGATTTTATCGTATTCGCTGCCTCCAATTGTGATTTCTGGAATGAAGCGAGGGATGGCTACAGGATTCAGCACTCCGTCTTTGTCCTGAACGCTGAGGGGAAAGAAAAAGGAGCTGTAAGTCCACAACTTACCCCAAAGACAGCAACATCAATTCTGAGCTGGACCAAATATTAAAGAACTACTCCTCTGTCAAATAACACTTCCACGAGTTTTGACTGTTTTCCTGTTATGAGTAGTACCTAGTCCCTTTCCTCACACAGCTGCTGTGTTTTGTCCCCTCACCCTTGCTTCTAGCTTGCTCCTGGTTCCAACTTCTCCCTGCTTCTCCATTCCTTCCCCCAGGGTTATTCCTCCCTGGAGATGCTCTGTCATTCCTGGGAGCCTTCTCCATAAGGCACCTCTAGCTTTTTGCTTTCCTGTATATGCAACATGAACCCAGTGGTTTTATTGACTCCCACACACTATCTTGCTATATCAACTCCATTTCATTCCTCCTGTTCAATTAGTTTTCACAGACGAACCTCACAAGGATTAAAGTTAGTGCTCCTCCCCGAATTCCCACCCTAAATGGATGGACAGGAGGCAATCACAGGGTTTGGAAGCAGGCAGTGCCCCTAGCACCCTGCCTGGGAGTAACCAGGGAAAGCTTGCTGTAGCGACAGACTTCAGGATCCACCAGAAGTCCACGCCGCACAGCAACAGTGCTTTCAAATACTCCAAATTTAAGATGTCTGAGAAACTGCTAGAAAGCCACCTTCTGCATACCGGTATTATACACAGACCAACAGTGCCACCTATACGTAGTTGGGGAAAATTACATCCATTTGCAGTCAACAGTGACCAAATTCTAAATTCAGCACTAGAAACTGCAAATTGTGTTGGTTTTAGTGAACTGCATTTCTTTACAAATATTTACACATAAAGCATGCACCCTGAGGAAAGCAGTTAAGCATCTTTAAGCAATTAATTTTTTTCCCCCTAAGTCACAAATTTCAGGACCTTACCTCACAGCACTGAACTGTTTCAACAACTAGCCTGCTAAAGCATCCCAACACACACACTATAAACTACCATACTACAGGCAAATCAGTAAGAAAATACAACAATCTACTAAGTGTTGAGATAGCAGAAGGTAAAGATAAATGCCCTTTCACAAGGCCAGGATGAACAACCAAGATGCTTCCTATAAACTACTACATTATCCATCTTCACATACATCCAAGGTACGTTTCATGTGCTGGAAGCTGGGAAAATGAGCCCTCCTTTACCTCCTCACCAAAAAAGCAAGAGTTCTTTCAACGGCATGCTACCACCAGCCCTCCTGTGGGCAACTCCCAGCCTCCTCACTCCAGGACAGCTTAGAATAACTGAGCTGGGATGAAAGAGCTCGCCCAAAATAATGATCTAACAACGCAACTGGTTTTATTTCTAAATCCCAGCATACTTCAGGAAGAGCACTTTTGCACCTCGTAGCTAGTCCTGACGCCATGAGCTTTAATCTGTGTTTTCACTGTGCAGAGAGCAGAGACAGTGGTCAAGACAACAAACAGGAGTTTCAATCTGAAAAGGCACGTGCAGGCAGCATTTAAAGACCTTGCTGAGCTCAGGCTGAACAGCACAGGCTGTGGAAGATCCACTCATCTATCAATGAATAAACATCTCCGTCCCTTCTTCCCACAGAAATGGGAAAGTCTGCTCTCTGCCAAGTGGCAGCAGATGTTCTGGACCTTACAAGTCTGTAGGACAAAGCAGATAAAATCTGTCCAGGCGTACGTGAAGTATAACTTGACGCACACAAGTGGAGTCCAGTAGTAAACCAGTCTGCAGCTAATCCATTCACCTATCTCAGCCAAATGGCAACTGTAGAGGACAATTCCCAGGGACAATTTATTTTTAGTTAGCGGCCAAGACGGGGAAAAAAACTGCCGCTCTTAAAACTTCTTTGCTCTCACCACCACTGCCTCCGAAGAAACCACTGTACAACAAAGAAATGCAAACCCAACGACACCAAAGATGACTTTCTCCAGCTTCAGTTCTGCTCTGTACCCTAAGAAATAACTTTGAATATTAAAGCACCACCCAAAGACACCTGCCACAACAACGTCTTTAACCACAAAACCACATTTGCTTGCCAGAACTAATTCACTGCTAAATTTAAAGGTACCCTTTGTGTTTCCTTCGTTTTCTCTCTCTCTCTCTCTCCTAGCACTAAAGTACCACTATTTCTTGTTTTCTGGCACTTAACCCTATTTCCTAGAAGCAGCCCTCATCATGCAGGAGCACAGCCTCTCAGAGCGTGCTTTACCTAGCAGTAAATTGTGACTTTTCAAACTTAACTGAGAGCACGTAAGTGACTGCGTGGTCCTAATACTGTAGGATTTTGGCTCACCATTGTTGCAACCATCCCCAATCCTATCAGCTAGAGCTCTTCCCATTGCTACAGAGCAATCACACTCGCTAAGGATGTTACAGCAACGGGTAGCTCACCTCTTCTCCAGAAGCACCTATTACACACCTACTTCATGCATTATGCTCAGCACAACATACACGAGCAGGTACTGAGGAATCCGGATTGATGCTTTCCTGCCTCTTTTCACAGGAGGAAGTCCGGTTTCCCTTACAGGAATCTTAGAAGGGTACACGAATGTTACAGGGAACCTGCAGAAGCCTGATGACAAGTGCTACAAGCTGTCCTGAAGTTAGTGCTTATACTTTCTAGAACTTCTAGCACTCCTGTTCCAGGACCTTTGTTTTATACAGAGCTGGGGAAAAAAAGGCTAAGTCCCTAAATTGCCTGCCACATCGAACATCAGAAAGTCTTATGAATATATTTGCTAACGGTGCAAGGTAGGGTAAAGGAAGCAGACTGCTTGGAAAAAAACAAACCAGTCCAACAAAGCCCTAGTTTGCATAGCCTCAGCCATGATTTCTCAACAACTCTGGCATAATCACAAAAATTGAAGTGACAATACACAGGATTAGAAAACCACACTTCCTACCTAAAAGCATTCACTGGCCTAAGAGGCTTAGAGCCAGCAACACAAAAGCATCCCAAGTTAAATTCTACGCTTATACATGAAAGTAACTTGAAAAACAGCAGGTGGATCCCACTGGAAAACAGATTATTTTCTCACACACCTTGAAACCAACTTCTCACCCACCGGCTATTGTGTTTCAGGTTTGAATCTGAGCAAGTGGGTGGCATTCATTCCTCTGCAATTCCCACCCTTATTACCTCAGTCAGGGCTCCTCAAGCCCTGCTGTGCTTGGCTTCCCTGCCTCCCCGTGGCTAAGGAACGACACATGCGAGCGAGGCAGCGAGCGTGGATACGCTCACGATTCTGCCCAAGCTTGTGAGAGCAGGGGAAGGGAGAACAGCTCCTGACTCGTGCCATGGGCACGTAGAGCTGGGTGGGAGAAACGATTCCTCTTCCTGCACTGACCTTCCCTGCTCCTCCACTCATGCCACGGGCACGTAGGACAGCCGTGGGCGGTGTGACACCCATGTGCCTTTCCTTGTCTGTCATTTCTTCCTTGTCCATTTTCCCCAGAACATGGCAAGGCAGGGCAACGACAGACCTCAGCTGCCAAAGGGGCTCTGGCTCCACCGGTTGGTTAGGCAGAACAAATACGCCATGCCCAAGGTGAACTACAGCCACTCCCTTGGGTGAGCGACAAACACTCACAATGAATGCCAAGAAAGAAGAAAAAAAGGCTTTCCAAGAAAAGCAGATTTGCAAGGAAAGATGAGAAGGTGCAACAACAGCTCTTCAAATCTGTAAAAAGCCACTGCAAAGAGTAAATCAAAGAACTGTTTCAACAGAAGCGAGAGCGAAGCAAAGTGTTAAAGGAAGCGGTTCTTACGAGTGCCAGAAGTTTACAATCAACTATTAGAGAAGGTTGTGTTTTTTTTCCCCCTGAGTCTCTCCATGACTACGAGTGGTGGAAATCAGTGGTGGCTGAAAAAAGCCAAAAGATTTGTCCATACAAACTATGTTCTGCTCCAGCAAATCTGAAGGAGCTGTGGGGAGGTAAGATTTAGGTGCGGACTTGCCTGATGAAACAAGTCAAATGGAGTAAGCTCCCCGCACCAGGTGGTAAAGTAACACAGGCAACGTTACTCAAATTACAGCTACTCCTTCCAAAACATTTATTTTGCAATGGATGTAGACAGACACAATTTCATTGGGAAGCACACAGATAAAAACATGCTTGAGACAGTGCAGCAGCAACAGAACTCCTTGAGACGTTTCAAAAAGCCAGCAGAATGGGTTTTTGTTGGACTCAGACCTTGAAGAGGAAGGAAAGATCTGAGGAGCATCCTCAGGGAGATTCCCCCCAGCTTACATACACAAATAGGTGCATTTTTAACCTTTCACCAAGACATGCCTCAGTCCCACAACCACACTAACTCTATTAGGGCACGGGAGAGAGTACTCAAGGGCAAGACAGGGAGATAAAAGGTATCATTATGCAACTGATTTTCTATGGGTGCAGCTCACTGCTTTGATTAGCTTACTGATTTGCATTACCAAAGGAGTTAGAGGCCCCGCTGGGGTTCCTGTGCATTAGACCCTATATATGTAATAAAAGGGTTATTCTCACCCCTCCCCATTGATCTCCATCCCCCAGGCATGCTGGTACAAGCTGAAGGTGGAAGAGGTGAAACTACCAACAGCAAAGCCAGAACGGGAGCGGGATTAGGACCGCAACACCCTGTCTCCCACTGCGGTGCCCGGTCAGAGCAAGCTACCCCCCCTAACAGCATCCGATCTGAAACAGCCCAGGTCAGAGTGAGTGGGCTGGGCAAAATGCTGGGGGGCAGCGAGGGAAGCAGCTGCAGATGGAAAAACCCCAGAGGCAGATACCTGCTGCTGCCCGGCAGAAACACCCAGCAGAGGGCAGCACGTGCCAGCACAGGGAACAGGCAGCCCAG
>NW_010245981.1:163619-183568 GCF_000690775.1 Eurypyga helias
CCACTCCTTCCGGCAGGAAAAGTTACTGTAGGCACGGGACAACTGCAAATCTGCAAGCTCTTCTCTACTTGGGCTGGGGGCGGGGAAGGAAAGCATCAGCTTTAACTTTCATAAACTGGCACTAGAGTCTGGCATTTGATGCTGCAGGATGCATTTCCAGCACGGAAGAAGGCAGCATGCTCCCTGCAGAGTTTGTTCTGTCCTTACGTGTTTGGCCCCTGTCCCGGCATGTTTTCATGAGTGAAGTTTGTGCAAGCTGTGATGGGAGACTCCCACCTGTTCTGCACTTCCAGAACATGAGAAAAGATGATGTCTAAACTCTACACGTTTCTATAGGAAGTTACAGGTGCTCCTCCCAGGCTGCCCAACACATTCCCTCATTCAACTGAGCAAAGAACAGGCAGAAAATTGGCACAGGGTTTGTTGTTACACATTCGAACAATGCCCTGATCCCCCAGCACCAAATGAAGACTCCAAGCAAACACCGAGCACATTCATCAGATGCTCTAATACAAGCGCTATCTGGACAGTGCTGTTCTGAAGGCAAGGGGAAAAAAAACAAACTCAAACCATAAGAACATTTAAGTTAGCAGTTTGTTGTACTCTAAGACCTTAAAACAGCCACAAGCTGCCAATAAAAGAAATAATTTCCTATTATCTACACTGACAAGAGCCTTGTACAATAGACCTTCTTACACTCCACCAGGGTTCAACGAAAAATTGAGTCCTTAACGTATAAAAATTATACTTTGTGGCTGTAGAAGGGTATAAACTACAACAGCTTACGACACCGCTCTTGAATTGTATGCCTTCCTTTAAATCCTTCCTACACTTTACGTAATAATCCTTTCCTTAATACCTGTACTAGAGTAAAGCTATGGGAAAGCAGGCAACCCAGCTGTATTTTCTTTCAGAGGATACCAGATGGTGGTGGTTTTGCCGGGTCTAAGTCACCAGACACTAGCCTCGTAATTACTACATGAAGAAATCTCTTCTTAGATACTCAAAAGTGCACCCAAGCTTGTTTCTCTTAGATGTCACCCAATGCTTGTCTTCTGCGTCTATCTTCATCCCTTAATAGAAGGGCCATCGAAAAGGAACATTAATATTAGGAGGCATTTGAAGTAACAGCACAGAAAAGTAGAATGTAAACAATATCAGAAGCCTGCAAAAAAGTTTAACTTACTGCTCTCCAATGCCTGTCACAAAGACAGAAATTCATTGACAGGTACTCAATTCTAAAAATCCCCATGTTTCCATTAACCTGTGAGATAACCAGAAATTAATATGGAAATTAGATAATTTTTAAATTTTCTTCTAAAAAGGTAGTAACTATACTGCACTTGCTACCTGCACGTTCAGTCTAAGATGAAGTTCTAGCAAACTGGGAAGCCTGTCTCACTTCAATGCAAGGTCCTCTCTATTAACAGCGTAGATATATTGTTTATAGAGTCACCCAGAGAACATCATCTTCACCAACATGACTTCAGAGTGTCACTCCAGATGCTTCATCTGTAACACGTGAATAAAAGTGTAGATCTCACTTCTTGACATGTATGTCAATGGTTCGGTGCAATGTATTTGGGGGATTGGAGGGCTGTCTCTCTTATCAGCATTGCTCTGGGGACATATGCAACCCCACCAGTAGCACTCCACAGATAGTCATGGAGTACTTGCAAAGAATCATTCTCATAAAATTTGATTCTATTCCAGCAAAGCACTTTCCACTGTCTGAGGTGGATCTCTTCACACCTAGACAGGCGAGGATCTTTAACAGCAACAGAAAGCCACCCTTAAACCGCTGTACTTTACAATGCCCCTTGTTACTATGGAGAACGAAGAGCAGAACTGCAAGACTTCATCCCATGAATTAGAATTAAAGCTTCTACTTCAGGTTATTTACTGGGAGTAAGGGCAAAGAAGGTAAAAAGGACTTCCTGAGCAGCCACCCAAATTTGCTTGTTTCCATTTCCCCAAGCTATACTCTGTCCCAGCAGCTTCTTGACTGCTGGAAAGATATTTAAAAGCACACAGCTTAAAGAAATTAGTCTGGTTTTAGAAAAAACCACTCTAAACACAGCCAATCTGAGCAGCACCACATACAAAACTTGCTACGAGGTTGCTGTGTCAACCAGCTTTGTTGACGAATGTCATGCTGCCAGGGCAGCAGGGAAACCACCACACCAAGTGCATAAATGCTCTCCTTTAAAATGAAACGCTTTTCTGCGATCACCCAGGAACAGAAGTGCTCAGAAAAAACACCTTCCTGAGGGCTACAGGTCACAGCATTTAGGAAATGCTTAGAGAGTTCCTGTGCTTTATTAATGGAATGGGATGTATTCAAAGTCTCTCGTCTAATCAATTAGCAGCAGCAAAATGCCAGACCGTATTACAGTGCCAAGCAGCAATTTCACAAAAGCCTGCTAGCACTGATGATTTCTGACAAAACAAACCCAAGTCAGAGTGGAAATATAAACATACTTTTAAAATCTCAAGGCTTTAACCATTTTCCCTGAGATCTGATGCTAAGTACTGTTCAGTTATGGGAAGGCATCATACTTACTAAAGTCTCAGATGATGGAAAGAAACATCATCCTGCTCCAGCCATGGCCCCTTGTCAAACTTCAGGTACTCAATGTCTTCGATTACCTGGAATCAGAAGATACAAATCACACTAAGAGGTGGTCTGATCAGAACACCAAAAAATCAATGAATACACCTCCAGAATCAATGAAATAATAAAAATCAAGTCACACACAGTAAAAAGGCTCCGCTGCTGAGCTTGTATTAACAATCCAAGTGTTCAGAGCTAACGTATCACCTCCCAGTCTTACTTCTGAAGGTCGTGGCACTGCCATGAGCACTGGGCAGACACACAGGGGTCATCTATAAAGTTCTGGTGCTTTCAGCTTCGGTGCCATCATCAGAGGCTGGCAGGCAGTAAATGAGGCAAAAGGTGCCTTATTTCTAAATTCCTACCTGATCCAATACACTCTTCCTCAACCTTCCAGTGGGGCTGAAAGGAAGCAAAGGCAGCACAACTACACCACTAAGGTACAATGAGGAGGAAACAGAAGTTAAGTTGAAATTTAACCTCCTTTTGTGGCAAACAAAAACTATCATGCGACATAGGAAACCTGGTTTGGGTTGTTGGTATTTTTTTTCCCCTTCAAAAAGGCTCAGTGGCATTCTAACTGAGACAGGTTGAGGAGCAATTGTGGCAATTGCCTCTTGATGTTGCTATGTTTGGGTCACATCACAAACCCAGGAGTGTGTCAGGCTGGAAAACTCAAACACACTTGAAGTAGCTGTACTGACAGAAGTCCAAAGGCTCAGAACTTCACGGGTCACCAGGACCTACCCATGCACGCATGCACCCCGAGCAGAAAGGAAAGGTGAAACTCAGCTCAGCACCTGGAACCATTCAAACAAGTAACACCAGCGCATCAAATCAGCATCCCTAAACTTATCAATCCCGATATCTGAGCTTCACTTTCAGCCTGGCTCCACCAGAAAACAGATCTTTGCTGGTCCAATGGGTAATTGCTTAACACGAGCCTGAGGTTATCATGCACGATTAACCAGATGTGAAGGAAACCTGCACTGGTGTCAGATGGATACACGCCAGGGTGGAGACAGTACTTGGAAGCAACTTGGGAAGAAGTGGATTGTTACAGCTCCAAACATCACTTTTCAGAGGTCTTTTCCAGAAGGAAAGGATAAAGCTATGAGGTCAGGACCAAAATCTTGATGACACATGTCTGTCCATTGACAACAAGTAAGCAGATGCCAGTAACAAAGTGAGTGATAAAATAATAAATGAAAAATGCTTGGGTTTTTTACAGTACATTAAATTCATTCTAATTATTCCCTGCAATCACAGCAAACACCAAGTCCCATCTATTACCACTTAAAAGGCAATAGCAAAGTGCTATTACAAAGCAGTTTCATCTATAAAGGTCCACTCTAACGGTATTATGGTTTTATGGTAGTGGCTTAGAGACACGACTGTGTGATCACTTTCCTTGCGGCATTTCTATTTCTTAAAGATTAATTTTGCTGATAAAGAATGAAAAAAAAATACGGCTGACATGACACCAAAGCATATTTAAAACTTTAAGCAAGTTTAGATGCTCTTTAACTGTTTTTTTGTGTCTTAGAGGCAAAGTTGGCAAGCCAGATACCGCAGCTGAAGGCACAGGAAACCTACATTTCACATAAAGAAAAAAGCTGATGACAAATTTACCTATTTCAGTCCTCAAAAAACACTACAGAAAACAGCACCACAGACACTCAGAACTTTACAGAATTGCCTACCAAACTGCTGTAACGTAACTCCTGAACATAAGCCTTCAATGATGTTAACAGGAAGAAAGTTGTATGCTAAGTTAGTTCAAATATCCATTATTTTCATTATTTGAAAGCTGAACCTCCACTGTACTTCCCATTAGCTACGCAAAATTACTTTTCTACTCCCCAGAAAAGCTTTGGAAACTCACCACTACAGCTGATGACAGGACTAATAATAGAGTTGCTAACAATAGGGCTCAGAGCATGGTGCGGGGAAAAAAAGAAATCTGTATCCAAATTAGTTTTGCACACTCTTATTAGCGTATCAGAAGGTATCTCCCCCAGCAGCTCAGTAACAATGGTGTCAGCCCTACTGAGCAGGCCAGAAGAACAGCTCCTTAATTTATAAGGGATGCCCTGGCAGCCTCTGGGAGTTAGCAGCAAATGAATGATTTAAACCTGCTTGCAGTCCAACATGTAATAATGTCCAGGAGAGAGCTGGTGTTGATATAGTGCAGAGCCTGGCAGGATTTGGAAAAAAACAGTTTCAGTAATGAGACCTTTCCATAATCTTCACAACTAGGCCAATCTGAACTGCTTCCCATGTTAAAGCTCGTTTCACACTGACCCGGCGAGCACTGTTGCTGAAGGGACTGCGGGAGCAGGAGGGAGCAGAAGGTAACACTGTTCTCATTCATATAATTTATGGGGCCAAAAACCCCAAACCCAGCTGCTTTGCCAGCTGACTTCTCCCTAATCTCCCTCCTCACAGCTTGTTTCTTTAAGCAAGAGATGGACACAAGGAGCAACACAGGCTACAACCCCACAGCATCCAGCCCACAGGTTGCAGGAAGGAGGTCAGCCCACACATGGCACCTACACCCGAAAAATTCCCTCCGGAGCGTTTCGCTGCTGCACCGGCAAAGGGCATGGCCAAGCTGGTCCTGTCAGCAGCCTCCCACCTTCATCAGCTTAGGCAGGCTGGTGACACTGAATAAAAGTGGTCCATAAATACAAAACAACATCTACAAGCACAGAGGAACTGAAACAATTTTTATTTCCGTTCTGCACACGCCCCCCCTTTTTTTTTTTAAAGCCCTGATGTTAAAAAAATTAACAACTGTAGATAACTTTTTATTCCCAGTTTTATCCTCATGTCAAAGCAGTTTGAAGCTCACTTCAGCACTTCCCTCCTTCAGCCACTACAACCAGTGTTAATTACAACATGAAACCCAGACTAATCTTTTTTAGAAAAATACCACAACTTAGAAATTACTTCTGCTTTTGAAGTTGTGCATGTCTGCCATGAGTAAATCAAAAATCAGACAAACAAGGTCATAAAAATTAAGCTCCCAAATCACATCACAAATAATCTGTAGATGGAAGCTGGCTAACAGGTAAACATCGCTACCTATCCACAGGATATACCTGCATAAACAAGCACCCTACAAGCCAAAATAAACCCCTCCTGCCAACACTTCTTTCCAAATTCAACTGTTTCATTCCAAAGGTAAACTGAATCTGAACAGAAGGGAGAAAAAAAAACCACTTTATTCTCTGAAGGGGAAAGAGCACCCGTCTCTGTAGCGAACATCTCACAATGAAAACGTGGTACCATCTCGCACTTGGACTTCAGAACAGTAATCCTTCCTCCAGTCCAGACTCGCCCAGCCTAATTAAGAACTACATCAGTGCATACTGACAACACAAGGCTGCCGAGCCTGGCAGGCTCTGCCCTTCAGCAGTAACAGCTTTAGACTGACTTCAAACCCTGATTTACAGGATTAAAATCAAATTTCTAGCAATGGGTTTTTATTACCAAGATAATGCAGGGAGGAAACAAACTGCTTTATTTTGACCACGTGGGCTCTTGCACAGAAAGTTAACCTGATCCCAGTCAAACCCAGTCCATGAGCCAGCGAGCACAGCAGTAGTGGGCTGCCTCCTGCAACACTTAGAAATATTAAAATATGCTTTTCTTAGAGTTGTTGCCTTTTTTTTTTTTTAACTTTACTGCTAGCCGAGGTTAAACCTCAGAGTCTTAGCCAGGCTTTCCCGTGTCACAATGGAAGTGCCCTCATGAAGCTACATGCAAACCTCTGCAGCGAGGGGCCTGCCACATGTCACATGTAGTGCAGGGTTGGGGACAGATGCTCATACACTGAAGCAAGTGTTTTCCTTTTCCATCCGATTTGGAAAAGCCCGTTAAGCTCTCTCTCCCTAACTTCTCCCCTTCGCCAAACTAGTAAGCTTTCCACCTCAAAGTGATCACCCTGCCACTCCCCAGCTGATTTAGGAATTAATCACATACTGTGCTGTAAAGGCCCAGACCCATTTCCTAAATCAAAAAGCAATAGAACCACCCTGGTATTTCTTTTCCGCTCTAACAGAGGGCAGCATTAAGAGGACTCTAGAAAAATTATCGGATCTTTCAAACAAGAAACACAGAGGATGAAAATTTTAAAATCAGCAAGACATATCTGAAAAGATACTTTTAGTGCAGCTGAGATCCTTACTGCAACTACAGAAGTCAAGGGAGCTTTGAGGGATTTGTGTAGCTTTCATCCCTAGAACTGAAGCAGTCCCACTACAAACCTATCCGAAAACATAAAAAGCTTGTTGCTCTTCCCAGCAGGGGGCAGCAGCTACAGCAAAAGTTAACAACGAGGAAGAAAAGGACTTGTTACCCCACTAGTACCTGCAAACGGCTATTACACCTACTCCAAAAAACACCACAGTGGAGAAGGAGGAAGCAGTCATCTCATCTTAATCCTGTCACATAAGAGATGGCTTATTTCGAGCCATGAGATGGCATTTTATCTGGCTTGGTCCAGGGCTAATGTCAAATGGCAACACCATTTGGAGAAGGAAAATTGAAGTTTAGATACCACATGCTAGCTCATACAGATTAATAACCCAGGGTTACAAAGCTTCTGACAGCTCTGGTTAAGCAGCTGTTTGCTATAACCAAATAATGGCTAGCTTTCAGAAAACAACAGCCATTTTACACCTGTGCACCAACCTGGATCACAAGAAGCTACACAACAGCAAAAGCCAACAGAGATATACCTTACACTGGTAGACAGAGTCTCAGCCGAGTGCTGAGATTTACCAATGCCATTAGTTCCCAAACTGAGCTATGCAGAGCCTTGCCCATCTCACCAGCCAAAAAGGGATGTTGACAGCAGCCAAACACAGCCCGGCAGGGACTCAGGGAATGCTGTTTCCATCTCCCTCAAGGGATTTGCTTGGAAAAACAAACCAAACCTGGAAACACCTGGCAGAAGTTACATCAGACAAAAGACACTAAGTTATTAGTGATAATCATGTGGGTTTGCTTGCAGACAGCCTGGTATCTTGGTAAAAGGGATGGGGGTGAGAGTTTATACTTTGACAAAATGACACTCATCTAAATATTCTAGTGCAGAGCCAGCCCAGATCCCTGCCATAGCAACACAAAATGCATTCAATAGTTTAATAAGTTTATTATCTAGGACAACATGTTCTCTTTACACTTCAGTCTTGGAAGTTTAGACAAAAAGTCAATATACACAACACACCCTTACCTTGTCCACATCTTCTGCCTCAGTTCCCACATAATGCAGAACTTCACTGGTCTCGCTGCAAAGAGGAAAGAAAACTGTAGTCCTCTAACAGAACTGCTCAACCCATCCTCTTACCCCCTCCTCCAAAACAAAGCCCACAGTTAAAAGGTACACAGAACCAGAATATTACAGTTTTTCAGAACGCTTAGAATTCTTGCGATAGAATTCCCATTAGACCTGGAAGTTGCTTCTTTCCTGGTGGAAAATGGTTTTGCAAGGGCAGATGGCCTGTGCTATCTACAAAGTTTCAGTTAAAAAAGAAACCTGACTTGCCATTTCTCTACTGTGGATATTTGCCCCAATTACAACTGCCCAATCTATTTGAAGCCAAGTGAAATTTTCAACCAGTCTAACCCAAAACTTCACAGACCTTCCTTTTTACAAGTCCATTAATACCCACGGGTAATGCTTAAGAGAAGAACACATTCATCCATCATTATGTACTAAGGCTGACCTAACTGAACCAGTACAATGCAGGCAGTGGGATCTGTAAGTATAAACCCATTCAAAACTGGCAATAGCTTCCTGGTCACAAGATTGCTTTCACAGAAAAGCCGCTTACAGAGCAGGGCCATGACAGCCACTCCTCCATGAACCCATTTCACTACTACATACGCACAGCCACCCCCAGTAACAGTCGCTCCTAAACATGCTCCAGCTGCCCTGGAAGGCCTTTCCTTTAGCCACCAAAAAGCTGAGAAAATTAAACAGATGCCCAATGCACACAGTATGTCAGACAGATAGCAAAGCTGGAGAGCTCGGAGAACACCAGGCAGACTTTTTGCTTAGTAGAAGCACTCCCAGGTTAAACCAGGATTAAGGCTGGCAATCTAAGTTGCTATAAGCGTTCACACTATCAACTTACAACTGCAGCAGTCCAAACTAGTTCCTGGCCTGCATTAACACTAGCTCTGGTAAAAAAGTTCATTTATAAAATACCTTTTATTCCTACTAACTCCTAAACTCTTGCAATCAGCCATCCCACTGCTGCTCCTAGTAGGGGGGCTACTTGAAGAGTTTGTTCTCAACTTGAGAACAAAGCAAACCTCCCAGGACTCTTCAGTCACAAAAGAAACTAAACGGCCTCCTTTTAAAAGGGAGCTTCTGTGACAGTTAGCACGGCACTCACATCTTCAGCATCAACTGTCAGCAACCAAAGGAAGAGGCCAGACTGCACCAGCGTCTTATACTGGCAATTGCATTAACAATGCAGAGCAAATCGCTTGATACTCCGCAGATTATTAGGACTTTCAATAAGAGAAAACAGCTGCTCAGTGGAAGCAGTAATAGATATGAAAGCGAACATTAGCAATCTCAGGGCTTTGGTCTAGGAAAAGAAGAATCAAACAAAACCCAAAAGCTGTCTGTTCAAAAATCACAAGGTAGTGCTTGCCACAGCACCGGGCTCACAAATTAAAAGGAATATTAAAAGACATTCATAAACACATCAGTCTAGAAAGGAAGCACCCGTTTTCAGAAAGCCAAATACTCACTATAAAACACACCAGTTCAAGCAGCATGAAGTTGCTCCAATGAAATGGAACAAGGTAACATGAATTTTGCTAAGTAACAAACTAGACTGTTATCCTACTCCATTTCAAGAAAAGCAAGAGAATGAGCAAACAAGCTTGGACATGTAGGCAGAAGTTTGTTCAACAGTCTATAACAACTCTTTTTAGTCTGTTTGAACCAGATTTTGGTCATCCTCAAGAGTTATGGAACCAAATGCTTCTTAGTCTGCCTAGAGACTAACAGCCAGGCACAAATATAGCTCACTGCATCGCTCTGCAAGCCAGCAAACAAACAGCTGAAGCTTCTGTGTATTTATCCAGTACACAAGCCACCAGTGAGGTCTAGAGATGTGCAAAACTGGTTTCACACATTCACAACTCCCCCACATCAAGGGGACAGAGCCATCCTTCTTCAGACTCGAGCACAAAGATCGATGTGACAAGCTCTTGTAAGCCCATCCTCCGATGAGGATGCCAACCAGGGGGTGTTTGCTCACCAAGCGTACTGACCACGTGCAGACAAAGGGGAACGAGTTGAAATCACAGCAGGACCAAGCCTAGGATTCAGCCTCACTAAACACCGCGGTACATTACCGGGCCTCCATTTGATCCAAAGAAGCAGCAGCATTTTTCTTCTCACCAGTAAATTCTAAACAGTTCTGCCCTCAGGGGGATGACAGTCCCAAGGCTTCCCACCCTCCCTTCTCCATCATTCCCATCTGAGCGCTGTGTGCTGGCCGCTAAGCTGTGGGGAACACACTGGGAGTCAGCTGACCATACATCACACCAACGACTTCTGCCCTGTATGAACGACAAGCTCAATACAAATTTCTTCGGTTCAGTTGCTGACAGTGCCATGACGCTGATTCACCCTGGGCAATGGAGCAAGAAAGCAAGGGGAAACAAGCTACAATACACCCGAAGATCTACTCGACTTAAACATAACTCAGCTTCGTGCTCACACCAAACCCTGCATGATTACAGATCATTTCCATGTAGAGTAGGCCTGGCTCAGTGAACTGCAAGAGTTTCCCTTCCAGAAAGCCATTTATGAGAAACCAAAGACTGCCTGTATTCACGTCTTTTGATTTTTAGGATGGTTTTGTTTTTGAGAGCGCTCTTTTATAAAGACTGAGATAGCTAGCAAACTAAGTCTCAAGTTCACAATGCACACATTTTGCTTCCCAGCTAAAGAAAGCCAGGTGAGCCCAGAGAACAGCACCTTTAGTTTCTCAGAGCAGGTAGCAGTTTAGTCTTTATTTACCAGCACCAACAAGTCCACCAAATCCTTTATAAATGTGGCAGGCATTTCGCTCCTGAGATGAGGAAACAATACTAGAAAAGGGAACAGTCCGTTACCTGAAAGCCTCTCTTCTTCCATAACACTATAAAGAAACTAGCCAAAGCTATGACAACTGAACGGAGTTCCTAAGAAGAAAAAAATTCCAAACTCTCCCAAAAGGCCTGAGAAAAGCTTATCTTGCACCACACTCCTCAGGTCACAGAAACACACAGCTATAGCTATGGAAGTTTGGACATCACGCCAAGGAAGCACCCCAACCCCTGCTGCGGTCTAACAGAAAGAGAAGCAAAGGATGTTGACACCAACCACATATAAAATACTGTCAGGAAGGGAGACAAAGATTGTTTTTGCAGAGCGAACAGAACAGATTTTTGGCTTTGCTCCTGAAGTGCTGAACTATGAAAGAGTTTATGCTTTCTTGTATCTGATTCCATGACTGTCACACTGCAATGCCCCATGACAGCAAGATGATAAAACATACTGCAGATCAGAGCTCATTAGCTTTGCAATATATCAGGTAGGTCAATTAATCAAATCCAATGAATTTACTAGTGTGCCACACTTCACCCACTCTGAATCTGTTAAGAGTGAAAAACACCCACTGCTTTATAAAGCTCACACTTTAAAAGACTTCATTTTTAATCTTCCAATATTCTAATGCCAGCATCAGGCTTCTGGGATGCCAGAGGTTAACTACACGCAAGTATGCATTGTTGTCCTGCCACAGCTGCAATACCCCACCATTAGGACATAGTTATTTACCACACAGCACAAGGAGGATTTCTCAGATGGCATGATTTTATTTGCTTATATTGGTAGAGATTTTAGGATTTGCATATGTTTTTTACTCAAAGACTTAAAAGAGAAATCATTTTGGTTTGCTAACCTGATCTCTGGTAAGAAGGTTTTCTTATAAGCATCCTCAATGTTCTGGAGATACGAAGGAGACACCTTTTTCTCATAGGGCTAAAAACAAACAGAAAACAAAGTTGTGAAATTGAGCTTTCTTTTCATACCAGCACAAATTCCAAGCTAAGCAGAAGGCGCTGCAACGCCATCTGCCAAGAGCTCACTCCTGTATTAGCAGTCAAACATCCAAGTGAAGCACATACACGTTAATGAAAGTTTCAAGAATTAAGACATTGGGAGTGTTTAGAATTTCTTACATGGTATTAACTATCTAGGGTACCCCAAGGAGTAAGTCAGTCTGCATTAACCACTGCTCTGCCCTGTACTAGCCTGTCTGTGGTTTTAATGACTAGCCATATAATTAAGATTCTCCTGATCTGCTAGTGAATCTAGAAAGAAAGGGAAAGGCAGATTCAGCAGAAGAATGTAAAAGTGAAAAAACTTCCTTACAACTTCTTTGTTTGTTAGAATTGTTTCATTTTCCCCGAGTCTCCATAAACCAAAAGAACAACCAACAACAATCAACAACCTCAAAAGATCACCTTGCTGAGGACCAATCAATCCTGGTGACCTGCCCATTCAAGGAAGCGATATATAACCATACAGAAAACAGAGGAAGACTGTCCAAGTCTGCCTTTCCAACAAGAGGGCCAACACACATCCGTTTCCACAGCTTCAGACAAGTCCATGGGCAACCATCCACTCCAACCACTGACTCCAAAAATCTTGCTTGGAAACTTCCCAGCTATCATGCCTGCTATTAAGCAGTTCATCTTCCACACAAAGAATTTAAATGCTCTATTTGCAAAATGCCAGGGATTCCTCTGATCTACCACACATTCTTCGAGTTCAACGCTAACATTAAATAACATTTCCTGCTTGAAACGTCCATCCAAGATGCCCATTATAGCGGAAGGATCTGTGTCCATGCTTCTTGGGCTCACTGGAGGCCTGTTCTTTTTCCAGTGTCCCACAACAGCAGCACACTGAATACCAAACACTCCAGTCATTGAGAAGGCAGAATTCCCCCAAAACACCATCCCCAAACAAGAGCTAGCGTTCAGCAGTGCCACTGTTCCAAGGAAGTTACACCAGCAATTCCTGCCAGTGGGTCTCAAAGTTGCCACCGACCTTTATGCTGACAAGGGCAACAGGTTCCCACGATACATTACGCTTCTAATTCTGTCACTGAAGTCACTAAAAACAAAAAAGCTATGTTTTTCCTATACAAAAGTATCTCATTCATTACAGCGCAGAGGCACGTTCAGTCATGGCCTAAACTGCCGGAGGGCAGAAGGGCAGTCACTGGACCAGCAGACTAAGCAGCTCAGGCCACACAGATCACGGAGCAGCAAGGGCAGCCTTCCATTCATGGCTTTGAAGTCGCTTCCCTCCGGCAATCAGCCGTCTCCCTCTTAAGTGAGCAGGAAGCCGCAAACCGAAATGCTACTAGCTCACCCTCATGCGCTAACATAGGTGCATGTGCTTCGAGAGAAGCAGGCATCGCCAAGCATCTAACAGACCTGAGAATTTCAGTAATAAATCAAAGTGTTCTTTGAATCTACCAGGCCTTCTGCAGTTAAATAGCTTTCTGCAATTAAATACTTCACTACAATTTCCCTTCGCCTTTAAACAAGGTATAAGATAAACATCATTTAATCCTCATGACACATCTGAGAAGAGTCACAAGCACATGTCCAAATACCACAGAACGGGGAAAAAGACGCACCAAAAATGTTATTTAAATCAGTCATTATACAAAAGAATCCTAGAACTTTTCTGATCCAAGACTATTTCAGTAACCCAGTAATCCAACATGCTGATGTAACAAAAGGTAATTTAAAAGAATGCTACAGAAGTAAATTTTACCAGCAGTCTCCATCCAAGACATCTCAGAGGGAAACTGCCACCCTCAAAGGGGTTTGAGTGCAAGTGAGAATCTCCTACAACTGTCACAGATCCACCACAGGTAAGAGGCACGTGTCACGAGCTCAGACTAGACTGAAGTAGGACTGGTGACATGAAGCAGCTGTATTTCTTATCTACTTTATATGTGGTGCGCCGGAAAGCACCCTGGATTTTGGAATAGCTACACAGAATCAGTTTTCAGTTTAAAATTGGTGGGTTTGCTGTGTTGACTTAAAAGCATCAAGCAGTAATTTTCTTGGTTTCAGTTTGAATTTGCTGATCAAAAGTGATTGCTAACATCAGAGCTCTGAGTCAACTAGGGAAGGTGGAGATGGCAAGAGCTAGCTGGGGCTTCTGCCACTCAGGAGCAGAGATAATCCCAGAGCATGCTGCAAGAAGCCTATCACCTGGACACAACTCCTGAAGCAGCACTTACAAAGGCTGTTTTTTAAGGGCAGGTGATTTTTACAGTTTCTCATTACAGAAATGACAGTATATCGATGCAGTCAAAAAGGTTGATGTTTGCTGTATTTTTTGTAAAAGCAAGCATACCAGAATATGCACAGAGTCATCACCAACACACAGTTCTTATGCCTGAGAGGATGAGAAGCTTTTCAGAAGCAGAATTCTGCAGCAAACTCCCCAGAACCTGCGCATAAGGACACTATTGAAACAAGCACTAACATGCAGTAATAGAGGCAAGAAATAAAATTACCTCGCCCTTCTCCTGAATCCTCTTCTGCACCTCTGGGACAGGTACGTCTACATAAATGACCAAGTGAGGCGGCAGGAATTCACAAATGCTGATCTCTTTGATCTCTTTGTAGTGATCAAGACCTGTATAAAACCAAAACCAAGCACAACGGAGAGCTAAAGGTAACCCAGCTGAAGACACACACGCGTTCCAAGTGAGGACACATGCAATAGGAACAGCATCAGAATTAAAACCTGTCAGTTAATGAACCTACAACCATCTCCAGTGTTTTTTCCTGCATTTGCTAAACACATTCTATTTGCAAATAAATCACATCCCCAATTTTGTATTTGTAGTCTCCTCTTCTTGGCTGATATAGCAAGTTCAGGGTAGGATTTCCCTCAAATAGGATTCAGGACATTTTTAGAATAAACTCTTCCAGAAACAAAGCAAAACACAATTAAACTAAGAAGATACAAGCACTGAGGTACAACAAGCTAACATATGAGTTACATCAAAGGTGGTCAGCTGAGGTAACCACTGGCCAGGGCTGCCTTCTGCCACAGACTCATACACAAAATGAATGGCCCCACCGACAGCATGGCAAAGGTGGCAATGTCAAGAAGACTTTGCAAAAAGTCTATTTCCCACCATCAGGAAGGCATTTGCCCTGTCCTCCAATCCATACACAACGTCATGCCAGGGTGAAGCATGTATTTTAAGAGGTTGCCATCCCAGCAGTGTCCCTCCTCACCATACTGGAGACATGCTCTGCACCACTGTTACTCAACAGCTCTGTGCTCAACGCAAGCAACAGCACACCTCCTCCTCAAAAACACAAGACCCCACTTCGGAAGACAGGGCTGGAGGACCTCACCTTCCCACACAAAGAAATACAGCTGGTAAGAGCTGATCAGCTCTGTGCAATTGGGTGGTTCTGCCACATCAATCACCTAAAGCATTTCTGAGCTGGCAATTAGGAAGCTTCACAGGTTCAGGGGAAGCATCTATTCAACATTTAATGCCAGGAATAGCACAGGCTCCATTTAAACCAGCTCAAGAGCAAGCTTTCCTCAGTAAGACTCACCAGCTTAGCCAGAAATCCAGCGTCAGGCTTTCAAATTCAAACCACTTGAGAAAATACGAAATCCTACCGTGCCTGGCAGCACAGTAAGCAGCCCCTCTAATCAAGACATTTGCTGTTTTAAGGATTTCAATACGATCCCTTATTTGTAGTTGGAAGTTTGTATTAAATATAAACTGTGGGTTGCTGGGCTTTGTTTGCCTCACCAACGCAGAGCAGTAAGACAGTTCGTTATAACCAGCTCTCAAAATCATTCAGCAAGAAGTGGCAATTTACAGTGGGTGTTAAAAAACAAATACACACCTCCTAAGTCTAACCCAAATCAAACAAGACAGCAGAAACAAGGCAGCCAGGGAAACAATTACCTTCATCTCAGGAGTAGCCAAAATGACAGATTTGCTACAAGTGGCAGAAACAAGAATTTCGATAGCAATTTACTAAGGGGGCAGCTGATGACTGGGCTTTACAGCTGTTTTCTCCAGGCTTTCAAACATTTCTGCAGCTCTAAATTTGCATATTTTGGCTGTAGCTGGTCTCCTACACACGTCACAACTGCTCCATTCCTAGCCAAGGGATGGAGTCTCCACGAGCCTGCCCACAAGGCACCAACACAGTAACAATGCTCAGGAGCTCAGTGCCCATGACCCTGAACCACAGAATTGTTGAACATCTACAGTTCAGCTGGTTCAAGCACGCTGCTCAGAGTGGGGTCAGCTAGGACAGCGTCCCACAGTGTTCTCACCGTCTCCAGGACAGAGATCCCACAGCCTCCCCAGGCAATCTGCTCCAGGGTTTCACTACCTTCACAGTAGAAAAGGGTTTTTTCTTATAAATTGAACTTTTTATTTCAATTTGTGCCCTTTGCCTTTTGTCCTCTCACTGGGCGCCACTGAAAAAAGGCTGGTAGCATCCAATACTCCTCCCCATCAAGTATTTGTACACATAAATACCATCAGGTTATTTATACACATCGCCTGAGGCTCCTCTTCTCCAGGCCAAAAAAAAACACCCCACCCATCTCTCAGCCTCTCCTCACACACTGGATGCTCTAGCTTTCAGTGACCTTTGCAGCCCCTTCTTAGACTCACTCCAGCAAGTTCACATCTCTCTTCAGCTGACAGCCCAGAACTGGGCATAGTACACCAGATTTGGTGACCACCTCCCTTCACCTGTTGAAAACACTCTACTTCATGCAGCACTTGGGGTGCTGGTGGCATCATTTGCTGCAAAGGCACACTGCTGGTTCACATCCCACCTGGTGCCCATCAGCACCCCCAGCTCCTCCTCTGCAAACCTACTTTTGAGGCAGTTGGCTCCCAGCATACAGAAATGCCTGCAGTTATTCCTTCCCAGGTGCAGGACTTGGCATTCCCTTCAGTGGCACTTCATGAGATTACCATCCAACCTCTCCTCCAGCTGGTCCAGATTCCTCTGAATAGCACCAAAACCCTGTGGTGTGTCAACCACTCCCCTCCCAATTTCGCATCACCTGCAGATCTGCTGAGGCACTGAAAGCCTTGCTTAAGAGAAACAATATCCATTGCTCTCCACTGAGATAGCTTTCTTTGAGGAGCTGACTATCAGGTGCTTAAGCGTGATTTCCTTTACATAAAACTACGACAACTATTACGAATCACCTTCACATCTTCATATGTTTGGAAATGGCTCCCAGGAGGATTTACTCCGTCACCTTCCCACAGCTCAAGCGAACGTTGACTGGCCTGTAGCTTCCTGGACCTTCCTTCTTGAGTACAAGAGCAAGATTCAAAAGGGATCTGGCCATTTAAGGCAAATAGGCCGAACCCTGCTGACCCATTATGTACTTCCCACCTAATGCTGCAAGATCAAGGCCTGCCTGAAGAACCTTCAGCATGCTCACTCACATTTCCAGGAATTACAGGAGTCTCTGGCTGACAGGGCATAGGCAATAAACACAGTATATGTTCTTTAACATATAGGCAGAACCAAAGTCTTGAAGAAAGACTGGGAAGTCTCATGGACTGAGGTTGGTTCTTAATGCACAGAACAGCAAGATGCCAAGCGCTCTAGGAACAACTCTGAACAATCACAGGAGTCCACCTTCCAAGCAGGCTTTCTGTGTTTCCTTTTTAAAAGGTAAACCACCACACTTCTGACAGATTATGGCAAAACAACTTCCTTTTGCGTGCAAGTAACTTACATCGTTTGTGGATATAGCCTTCTTTAAACATTGCATCCAGAAACACAAAGTCGCTGTAGGGAGAGCGCTCCATCACCACGCCTTGGCCTGCAATTGAAAGCAAGTTCCAGTCAACAAGGCTCAAAGAGACTGCTGGCACTTAAAATTAAAGACAGTACTGCTCTTACAGTCCATTTTCTGAATGCTTTGCTCAGGCATTTACAATAAAACACAAGAGCAAGGTTTTGGCTTGCACAAACGTACCAGATGCGTGCCGGACACGCCTGTCTCACCCATATATTCCCCTGCTGTGCCTATCACCATGGTAGCTAAATGCTAATGTATTTAAGGAGTTCACTTATATTTGTGTCTGAGACTTCCTGGCATTCACATCTTTTCAGCTTTTTTGGAAAACATCTATTAAAGCACAAGCAACCAGTAAATTATCATTTCAAAAGGCAGATGCTAGCAAAGCACTTCAGAACAGCTTACTCACAATTTACACTCATATGTTGATCTAGAAAGGATATCTGTGGGCTGTGAAATCTAACCTGTGCTCAGCAGATGCTCCAGCGCATCAGCATACTGTAACACGCGGTTACCGAACAGCCAAGCCTGCAGTCGATACGAATGTCCATCCGGGCATTTCGGATCATTGTAAAACCTCTCTAGGTTACAGAAGCCGTTAAATTTCTCAGGCAGCAGCGTTCCATCTGCTGTGATTCTGTCTAGGTAATGGATGTCTGCTTCTGGGAAATATTTCATCCCTGGCAAAAAAGAAACCCACAACAGAACACCAATCAAAATAGTAAGTTTGGATCATTTACAGTAAACATCTATTCAGCTCATTTAAATATATAACTCTCCATTAAACAGCTCTTGAAAACAGCACAAAATCCTTTGGTCCATCACATCAGAGGGCAGACAAACCCTAATCTGAAGCATTGCCACCCTTCACCACCCCAGTGAGAGCTGAGCTATCGTCGTAAGCTGAATCTTTTTGCCATCAATCCTCTCATCACCTTGATGCTCTGGGTACCCCCATGCAGAAAATCCTACCTCTCAAAAGTGGAGCTCAGTGAGCAAAGTGACTTCATCAGAACTGAAGCTTCATTCACAACACATCATGCTTACACAAGTATCCTGCAGATATGACAAGTGTCCCGTCCTCATCTCACCCCTCAGCAACATTTTATTCTCCCCTTACCCATAAGCCCTCCACATTAACTGCAGCACTGCTTAACTAGTAATTTGCTAGTCAAGAATTGCTGGCTTGGTGAACTTTCTGAACACAAGAATCACAAACACACTGTTAAAGTCTACTAACTATTACAGAAATAGGGAAAGTAAGATGTACCTAGCTTTTCTGCTATTTGTTGTGCAAGCTTGCCCTTCCCAGAAGATAAGTTTCCCTCCACTGTAAAGACTTTGCTATATTCAGAGAACTTTTTTGTACTTCTGTCTCCCAACATATAAGCCAGCCAACCATACTCCAAATTCTGCTTTGGGCTGATATGAATTCTTGCCTGAAAGAAAACATAACAAAATTAATATATTTTGGTTTCCTCAGCAGAATGCAGCATCCCCAAAAAGCAGCTTGTTCAGACCTCCTGCACACACACGCTACGCAGCCATACAGCTAAACGGAGGGAATTCCCATACAGTAGTTAGCGCTGCCATTTCAGCTCAGCCACTCCAGCAGTATTTAGGCTGAGAAGCTGTTTACAAAATACAAGACTGAGAAGACGGAACCCACTGCACAGTTTCTCAGTGGTGAAAGCTTGAAGCGGGAAGTGCGCTGACAGAACTCCGCTCTGAAACTTCACGGACTTCCTGAAGGACACACGATGCGCCCTCTTTTCCCAAGGGAGATAATAAAACAGGCTTTTGTTTGCATTTTCATCTGTTTGTTGTTGGGTAGACATTAACAAACTTTTTCACAGTCTCTTGGAAGAGTTACAGTTTCTGTTGTGCACAACACAGATCCTGGACTTGAAGGTGGAAAGAAATACCCATTTGGCCCATAGAGCTGAAGACAACATCTTACTGAGCCCTGCTCAGCTAACCCAACACAGAGACTGAAAAATGTAATAAGCTTTATTTTGAGCAAAGTAGTGACCTCTCTTACACCTGAGAGATGTTCTTTTTATTTAATATTCTTCTACTTGCACCGACAAAGAACATATTCACAAGCTGAAGGTCACTGGGTCATCACACTAGTCTCAGGTATTTGCTCGTGCCTCTACCTGAAGTGTCACCTCTTCTCCCAAGCTCCTGCATCCCACTGGAAATGTCTCCTTCTAAGCAGCAGCTCAGCCCCACAACCCCTCTGCGCCAGCGCTCCCCGGAGACACGGCTTCCCCGGGCACAGGAACGCTGCTGGGAGCGAGTGGAGGCCGGTCGGGAGGCCCAGTCCCGCTCCCATAGGGCGGAGAAACGGCGCTACTACCACAGGCCGAGCAAGCCAGCCCCGCGGGGAGGCCGGAG
>NW_010245982.1:0-482 GCF_000690775.1 Eurypyga helias
AACATAATATATATTGTATGAAAATATATATTTTTAAGACAAAACTACTTCCAATCTGGAAAGTATTCAGAAAATTCAGAAACTTAGAAAACACTTATATTAGATTTTGTTCTTTAGGGAATTTATTTTCTCCCAAAGCAAACAATTCAAAACTCATGCAGCTTCATAAAATGTGTTTGTGGTGTTTTATCTGTTTTTTACAAAGAAAACAGGAAGAAACTCTGTCTAAGCTCTGCTTAACACAGAGATGTAATTTTTATATATTGTTCTGATGTATGTGTTCTTGATATTTTCTAATGTTATTTCTATTTTTACCAAGGAACATTGTATAAAATCTTGATGATGCATTTAAACTGAGACCTTTGTATTCTGACTGCATTTCAGCTGTATGACAAGAAAGTGTTATCCAGAACTTTCCATGTAGTGTTCCTTTTCATTTGGATCATCTTCATTGTAAGTGCTTGTTAAAATTTGCCTTTTTG
>NW_010245982.1:563-7261 GCF_000690775.1 Eurypyga helias
AGTACTATAAAATACTTCAATTCTATGATTTGTTTTCTGAGCATTAGATTCTCAATATTACAATGGGTTATTTTTTGGTTTTGTTTTTTTTTTTTCTTTCCCACTGTGAGCTACGGCAGTTGTTTCAGATCCTTTTCCAGGTATCCTTTTAATACCTTCATTATTATCACACTTTTTTCATTCTTTGGGCACTGAAAACTCACACTGAGTTTTACATGCATGGGAATGAAGGGCAAAACTATATGCAAAACTCTTGTTGACTTAAGTTATGAAGTTGATTGTGGCTCTGATTAGTTGTTCCCACTGTGAGCTACGGCAGTTGTTTCAGATCCTTTTCCAGGTATCCTTTTAATACCTTCATTATTATCACACTTTTTTCATTCTTTGGGCACTGAAAACTCACACTGAGTTTTACATGCATGGGAATGAAGGGCAAAACTATATGCAAAACTCTTGTTGACTTAAGTTATGAAGTTGATTGTGGCTCTGATTAGTTGTTCTGTGACTAAGCTTACACAGGCTGCTTAGGGTAAAATGGCATTTTTCTGTCCAGTTGCCAAGCTGTTGAAATGTCAGCTTCAGTCTATGTCTTCTGAAATTTCTACCATTGTTACATTTTGACTGAGTTTTAAATTTTTACCTTCTTTATTTCAAATATTTACCTTGCAGGTGTACTGATACTGACCTCCTAGCTTTTCTGTGTATCTTTAATTTATTTCATGATCTGCTAAACCTCTTTTGTGGCATCTGTAAAATTTTGTTTGTGCAGATCATTATTCAGCAATTTAACCAACTTGCTCAATTAACTGAATAATTAAAATTCCAGATATTCTTAAGTAATTATTAAAAGTAAGTTTTACTCATTTATTTTGTATAAACTAACTCTACAAGTCACTTACACAACAGCTGCTAGCACAAGGTCTGTCATTAAGGTGCTAATTCCCTTCTAGTTCTGACTACTTAAAAAAAAGCTAAGCCACTACAAATGAAAATTCTCAAAAAAAAAAAAATTATATTATGTCACTGCAAACTCAACCTGCTTTTGAAATAGATCATTAAGTATTAAATTTTGTGAGAGTGATTAATAAGAAATACAGATATAAACCAGCATTAGGATATGTAGGAATAAGTTTTTCTACATGTGTGATTTTAGACAAAGGAGAAGGTTGTCACTAAAGCTACAAGTGAAACCTGTTACTTTGTACTTAAACACTCATTATGTTTGCTTTTTGGTGCCCCACTGCAGTTTTCTGCATACTTTCCAAGGTATAACAGCAATATTCTTTCTAGTTACCTGGTACCTAACACAATGAAACTCAAACAAAAACCTCAAGAATGAATATGAGTTTTGAAACTGCTGTTATAGTAAATTGTTTACTTCCTGGGTTCTTGCTTATCTGACAGTGAGTAACATTACCTTCAGTAGCATGACATGATGCCTCAGATCTGTATCATCATGGAAAAATATGATAACATTTCTATCTCAGAATGAAACACATTAAGTACAGCTTTTTTCTTTCTACTCTGCTACCTTCAGTTGCTTGTCCTTTCGTCTCCAGCTATTCCTGCAATCCAGCCTGTTTTTTAGAATGACACTGGTAGTCATGTGAGGATGTATTTTCACATTACTACACTGGTTGATAGTAGTGGAAGGATACTGAACCACTGATGTACAGAAAATATGTTTCTTTCTTTTACACCTTTTTTTTTTTTTTCTTCTGTGGGTTATTTTTAAATATAAAAGCATTTAGAAACCAGCATAAATGACAAAAGGCTTGATCACTCCATGGGTCCCAATGAAATTAATAAAAGTTCAAGATATGTAATAGGCTTTAAAATTGAACTACTACGAAGGGAAGGGAAGGGAAGGGAAGGGAAGGGAAGGGAAGGGAAGGGAAGGGAAGGGAAATGTTAATTTAGGAAACAATTAAATTTACGTCTTTGAACATCTTCTCAAAAGTTGTCATTTGATTGGCTAATAATTTGATTAGTTACTTGTTTAGTTACAAGGGTATTTATATGGAGTGTTATAACATAATGTAGGTTACCCTAAGAACTGAAAAATGCATGTAAGTTCTCCAGGTTTTGTTCAGTTATATGTAATGAGCAACAGTTGCAAGTGGACAGATGTTGCTTGTGTTTCTGCTGTTGTTGTCCATCAGTGTATTTTTTAGAGAAAAGTGGCACAGTCAGAAACAGATTCAAGAGCTGTAAGAGTTAATCTCACTACATTTCCTTATGCAGAGGATCAAAACCATGATTATGTTGCAAACATCTAAAATAGATAAATGTTGTCCTGACATGTCCATTATTGCATGCATGTGTGGAGGAAAACAGCAGCAGTTCTATGAAGCTGTGAAAAGGAACGTCCTGAAAGACCACTGTATTGAAAAGTCATAAACTTCAAAAAAAGTGAAACTCATCCTGTTATAGTTCAAATGTATTATGTTACTCAGCTCATGCCACAATTTGTCCACACTTAAAATTTCCCCTAGGTTCAGGCTTAACACTTGTGATTATTAAATATATGTTGTATGAAACGCTAAAATCAGCCTTTTAAAATAGAGTCTCAAGGTAAAGGAAACGAGACTGTATTGAATAATCAGGATAGAGAAAAAAGTGAAATTCGATTTATTTCTGAGTGTTAAATCTTCCATAATTAGACTTTAATTATTAAAGAAGGAACAGATATTTTGTAGGTTGCAAATTAGACAAGTTCTGGAAAAAATCTGAGGTTAAGTGAATTTTTACATTAGATTTTCAGTAGTGTCTAGACAATTTTTTGTAATTTACTGCTAATTAGTAGGAATTAAACTGATACACCACTCCTGACAATTGATGTCTGAAAGCCTTTCTGGTAGTGTAAAAAGAAAGCCTAACCTCTTCACCCAGCCCCTGTTAATTACACTAAGTCACTCATTCATTCAAAGCATTGATGCATGCTTTGAAAGTCTATGTTTTTCTTTAACATAAGGGCATAAAGGATGAAAAGGTTGATGACATAGAGTAATAAGTGTTTGAAAACCATTCAATGAGGTAGTCCACATAAAAATGAGCTTTTTCCTCTGAAACAGGCAACATAGAAAATTTAGAAGATACGTGCCAAATAGATCTTACCTTTTAATAATGCAGTTCCTTGGTTTAATTTATTAAAAATATGAAATTTGCTGCCTTATGAAACAGATAGACATCCTTAAGAGTGAAAATCATGCTCAGACACCTTTAAGAAAAAGATCTCACTTAAGGCTAGTCTCAAAATTTAGAAACAGGTTAATTCTTTCTCACATATGGTTTTCCAACTTTCTTATCAGAAGAATATGGAATTGGGAAATGTATGCCCTATACACCCAATTTTTTCAATATGTAGCAGTTTTGGCCATATTTAACTTTGTCCTTTAGGTAGTGAAATTATGAGCAATGAGGGATGAGACACAGGTAGTAGGTTAGACTCCGTGACTTTGAAAACTTCATCTATGACAGATGGCTGTTAACAGTCTTGGGAATATGTGCTGGATTCAGCCAGGAAAGGGTTAAATCTCTTTACCGTGGCTGCTAGGAAGCTGTGTTCCTGGATGCAGGGAGCAGCACTGATAAGTTCTTAGCTGCCGCTGCGGAATGCCTGCACCAGTTTCAAGGTCTTTCTCCGCTTCTGATACTGCAGCTGCGTTCCCAGCTCTCACTGTCTCACTACAGGCAGTGCAGGGGACACACAGTTCAGACACCTGACCCAAACTGACCAAAGAGGTATTTCATGCCATAGTACATCATGCTGGGGGTCAGAGGCGAGGAGGGGGTCCGGTCTGCATTATTCTTCCTCCCTTACCCTCTCTAGTTCACTCCCGTATGCCTGCTAATCCTCACCCTGACTCCTGCGTTAGCTGCTTCGCTGACTTCTGTGCTGGCTGGTTTGTGAGATAGTTGGTGGGTTTGTTTAGTTTTCCCGGGCTGCTATCGCTGAGAGGGTTCGTTCAGAACCTGCTGCAGTAGCTCTCAGGCTCCGGCTCTGGGGTTGTGGCCCTCGGCCTGCGATCGCTCTTGGGCTGCGGCTCTCGGGCTCTCTGGGTCTGACTCCCACTGCTCAGCACCTGTTGTGCATCGGTCAGTGGATGATGAGGAATTGCATCATATTGTATCATATGTTTCATTTTCTATTGTATTAATTACTTATTAGTAGTAGTACTTGTATATCTTAATTTAGATTTAATTAGTAAATAGTTTTTATCTCAATTTTACAAGCTTTCTTATTTCTTTTTCCTCCAATTCGTCCCCTCCACTGGAGGAGGGGAGGGGGATTTGTGAGAGCGGCTTCATGGTATTTTGCTAGCCGGAGTTAAACCACGATAAAAAGGAATATTTGTGATACAAATTTTTTACCACTCTTCAATAATGAAATGCATTAAAAAAATCAAAGTATGTAGCCATCCTAATTTATAAAAGGAAAAATGAGTTCTGATTTACCCATAAATTGTGTCTCTCAGATGGTAAATTTAGGATTTTATTTTGCACAAATTAGTGTAGATCTTAAATAATCTGTAAACAAATCTAAGTCTTTCTGGAAAAGTGCATCTGGCCATTGTCATTGGCACAGAACCTAAGATTTGTTTGACATGATGGGTTTATGGTTATAACAAATAATAATTAGCAACAATAGCTATTGTTTTGAAAATCCACAATAACGAGTTTATGATATAAATGATCACATACAGTGACAATATAAATCTATAATAACAATAAAATTATTCTGTAACTAATAATGTTGATGACAATGTTAAGAATCAACTGTGAAATTTATCAAGAAACATGCATGCTATTTTATTAATAAAAAGTGAAATTCTTAATTTTACTGAAGTATGTTTCATATTGTTTTAAACTATTGTGTTTTCAGAAAAAAAGTGAAATATGTTTTAAATTAGAGTTCCGAAGATTTACTTGAAAACAAATCTGTTTGGAAAGGTACCTTACAAGGAAAAAAATCAAACGATACAATTTTATGATTGATGGGGACTGCATACAGGATAACTTTCATTGAAATCTACTTGTTCATACAAAAAATAGAGAAGGAAGTTTTATATGTAAAATTTGTGTAATTATTTTTTTGTATTTTAATAAAAATTTTTCAATTAATTCATAACTTTCTACTTCAGATCATATAATCTTTTAGAATTTGTGCTGAAAATAGCTCTTACCTTTATGTTTTACTTTATCTGTTCATACACCAGTATCTTTCCTTTCTAAACCAGGAGGTTTTTGCATGTTTCTTGATTTGAATATTATAGCTGAAATATACTGAACATAACCTGCTAATAAGTTACTGAGTTCCTATGAGATTATGAGTGAAACAACACCAGATGGAAGATAAACATGTGCCATTGGCTACACTTGAAAGTGTCAAAAATAAGCTGTGAAGCTGAACGACTAGTTGCACAGAGAAAAGATGTTTCATCTCAGAGGAAAGTAACAGCTGAATAAAAAATGTTTTTTGATATCTATTTTCTGTAAAGGCAAAATCATGTTTGTATAGGAGGTGTACTTAAGTGGGTTGCTGAGCTTGTATTGACTTTCTGCATAGAAGTGATTTTTATCTTGTAGTCAGGAAAACCTTACTCAATCACTCTTAATGTCATGGTTTTTAACTGTTTTTCTCTTCTACTTTTCTCTACTCCAGCTGATCCTGGCTGAGCACCTTTTAAGAGTATATCAAGAGTCATACATAACAGCTGTCACATAGGATTTATTTTTTCTTTACCTGATCTCCAGAATGAGAGTTGTCTATGACAAGTGGTTGTAGACAACTTCTGGATGCTTCCATTGTATTTTCTCCAATCTTGTGATCCTACTGCAGCCCAGATTCAGGTATGGTTAAGGGTAAGTAGGCTTATGAGGTAGAAGTTTAAAACTTTCTTTTTATGCATGTCACCTGGGGAGTCAGCATGTAAATGTCAAGTAGGACAGAAAGAACCTATTCTCCAGTGACTGAACAACTGGTACTATTCACCTATAATTTGCACTTCAGTCAGGAAGAACAAAGCCTGGATTCACAAGGCCTTGGCCAAAAATTATGCCTAGTGCATCTTGAGCAGAAAGTTTAATGATTGTAGCAAAAACCGCAAATGTCTGTGTAGTGGTACAGAAGGATAAGATTAATGAAGTTTGTGAGAAATTTGGAAATAAATGCAACCTTTTTAATAATTAATAAATATGGTTGTCCATCCTCTATAATTTTAAAAACTGATAGCCATTTAAAATTTATTAGGCCAGCAGAGAGTTAAAACAAGGAAAAATGTAAGACATATGTTTAGCAGAAAACTGTTTTCATTGCTCCACTTTAAACTAGGTGAAAGTGTGAATGATATAAAACTGATGACCTTAGTTTTTCCATTAGTATTACAATTTTTATGTACCTATTTTCCAGTAATAATAATTAGATGACAGTTAAGCTCTGTTCTTTACAAATACGCATAAATAAAAATTTTGTGTACCAGAGAGCTTTGCCATAGAAAATACTTTCTTGCAACATCATAAGATCATAAACATGTTTTGCTTGGAAGGAATCATAAAGATCCTATATTTGCAACCTTACTGCCATGGACAGGAACACCTTCCGCTAGGTCAAGTGGCTCCGAGTCTCAACCAACCTGGCTTTAAACACTTCCAGGGATTTGTCATCCGAAACTTCTTTATATCATTAATCTTTACCC
>NW_010245983.1:0-3571 GCF_000690775.1 Eurypyga helias
CGCCCGCCAGCGGGCGGGAGACCCAGACGTAAAGACCTCGGTGCACCTGGGGAAACCTCCCGGGAAGGCAGCTTGCTGTCTGTCGCTGCCGGAACAGCCCGGTTTTGCTGCGGGCTTGACAAGTGATCGCTGCCCAAACGCAGTGACTCGCCCCAAACTGGGCTCAACCTGCTCAGCAAACCGGGCCTTTGCCAGCAGCCGGCTCCTCTCCCCCGCGGTGAGGACGGAAGCACTTGATGTCTCTGCGTGCAGATTTCGCACCCCATATCCCTGAATCACGTCCCTGGAGAACCCACCCCGTGTCCCTTCTGTCCCTGAGTCACGTCCCCGGAGAGCTCCTGCCCTCACCCACGTGGGGAGACCTGTGTCCCAGGGACCTCGGAGATGAGTAACCTGAGCCAGGATGTGGCTCTGGAGCGTGGGCACTGAAGCAGAGCTCACCCTGGGGTGAGGGGGCTGGAACACCCCCCAAACCTCAGGCTGGGCTCCCCCTGAGCTGGATCTGCTGGGGTCCGGCAGCACCCGGTGCTCCGGTGGGGCACAGCTTAGCCTGCACCTCCCTTCTCCAAACTCAGGTCCCCAGTGCTGCTGGGACCCATGGACACTAGAGGGCACCGGGCTCCCATCCTGGGAGCAGGATTGGGCCCTGGGCTGTGGGGCTGGCAGGGGGCAAGGTGCTGGGGGGGGGGGCGGCTCCCTGGCCTGGGGGCTGCCAGGCTGTGGGCAGTGCAAGGACAAGGACACCAACCACCCAGGCAGAGCCGGCCCGTATCTTACACACGTACATAAATACAGTTCGGAGGGGGAAGCTGGTGGGGAAGGGGCTCTGTTGCTCTCCGGGGGGTCCCATGCCAGTTGTGTCTGCGGGGTCCTTTGTGAGTCACATACGGAGCTCCCCGGGCGGGATGGAGGGGATGGTGGGCATCCTTCACACCAGCAGTCGGGGCAGATGGGTGTTCGGGGTGTGGGGTCATCCCACCCCGATGCGGGGATGCTGGCAGGGTGTCCCCATCCTGCCCCATGGCAATTCTGGGTGTGAGGGGTGCGTGCCGCCCCCTCATAGCACCTCTATGTCCCAGATCTGCGTGGGTCTGTCCTCAGCAACATCCCAAACGATGGCGTGGTCCCGGTCATAGGATCGGCCGCCTGCGGAGCGAGGGGAGGTGTCAGGAGGGCAGACTGCGCTCCTGATGGCAATGAAGGGATAAGCGTCCCATCTCATGGCTCACCACCCCATTTTGGGGGTCCCTGGGAAAGCAGCCCCCATGCTGGTGCCAAAGCCTCACCCTTTATATCGAGGATCATGTCCTCAAACATCTGGCTGTGGATCCGTCCCTGAGAATCGACGCTCCAGGTCTGACGTGGCATCCAGGTCTCGGACCACAGCACAGCCTTCGCGCCCTTCCCGGCCGGCCCGATGACCTGCAGGCTCATGTTGGGGGCCACCTGCAAGGAGCAGCGGTGGCCGGGTCAGCCCACTCCTCTCCATCGCCTCTGCCCGGTGCGAAGGGTTGGAGCAGAGGGATTTCCCTGTAAATGCAGCTGGTTCTGGAGTGGGACATGGAAAACCTCTCAGTGAGAGGAAGATGAGGGTGATGGAAACCCCTCAAGGTGGGGCAGAGGTGCCTTCGGATCTTCAGAGGAGATTTGGGAAGGAGAGAATCAACTCATCTTTGGGGACGAGGCTGAGGTCAGATGCTGGGAAAGCTGTTCTAAACCCCAAAAGATGGCTGTGGGATGGGGAGTACCCTGCAGGAATCTTGGCTGGTCCTGCCAGGGGCTCCCCCGTCCCCTCCGCAGCGCTGTCTGTCACACGTGAGCCCTGACCTGGTTTTTGATCAGCCCATCCTCGTAGTACCAGACGGAGCTGCTCTGCTCGCTCAGGCTGGACACCACCACCCGCCCCGCTTTCATGTCCTCCACGTCGTCGGGGACGGAGAGGTAGAGCTCCAGCTCCCTGCTCCTGACGCGGAAATAGATCCGTCTCTGGAAAGAGAGAAGGCTTTTTTTGCACCCAACAGCCCTGCTGCCTTCACCTCCAGCCCCACGTGCCGCAGCTGGCCGAGGAGGGACCTCAGCCGGCTTGCGGCTTTGGGAAGGAAGGACCCTGGTCCCCTGGGGTCCTCCTTGATCCCTCTGGAAGTCCCTGCCTCTCCCTGGGGTGACAGCTGTGATCCTGGCCTGTCTTGCACCTGGTACGGACACGGCTCTCTGTGCTGGGGTGTTTTGCATGGTCCACGGGGAGCATTTCGGCTCCAAAGTGGCCGCTCCCAGAGCAGGGGACAGGGATCTGGGGATGGCAGGACTAGGCTGGTGGCACCTTTCATGGACCAGAGCCGTTGGCAGCATGCTGTGCTCTCCAGGCTGTGCCCTGCTGCCTCCCCCAGCTCACCCGGAGCCCCTACATCTTCCCTCGCATCCGGGATGGTGGATCTTCCGCTCACATCAGCCATGTGTCCCCAGGATTTTGGGGTTCACCCCACTGGCTACCAGCATCCTGTCCCCTCCCGCGGTGTGGGATGGGGGATCTACCTGGCGGATGGGGTAGAGGGATCCAACGTGCTGGAGCCCGCTGTACGTCAGCCAGTTGGTGATTTCGCTGCGGTCCAGCAGCCACTGGCGCCCCCGGAAGTCACCGTGTTCGCACAGCACCCAGCTGCAGGGGTTGGGATGGATGAGGTGGGAACGGAATGGCATGGGATGAGATGGGAAGGATGGAATTAAATGGTGGGGGATGCGATGGGAATGGAATGGTATGGAATGGCATGGGACGAGCTGGGAAAGGCTGGGATGGGATGGAATGGAAGGGGTTGGGATGGGATGGAGTGGGATGGCTTGGCATGAGATGGAATGGGATGAGGTGGCTTGGCATGGAATGGGATGGCATAGGATGGAATGGGATGGGATGGCATAGCATGAATTGGGATGTAATGGGATGGCATAGCATGGAATAGGATGGGCTGGGATGGCATGGCATGGAATGGCATGGGATGGGATGGGATGGGATAGGATGGGTTGGGATGGCATGGTATGGAATGGGATGGCATAGGCAGGGGGGAGTAAGGCTGGGGCTCGCTCACATCCCGCCTTTGACGCGCACTGACAGCACATGGTTGTTGAAACCCTCTGCCTGGAGACTCCGCACTTCGCTGTTCAGCTCGATCTCCTTCCCCTCGAAACACTCCAGCCCGTGCAGGAAGATGGAGGGCTCTGAGAAAAACTGTGGGATAGGGGAAGAGGCATGAGGGGGGCAAGCGGAAGGAGCGAGCACCCATGGGTGCAGAAGAGCTCAAAGGCTGGAGAACCAGTGACGGGGTACCCGTGGGAGGGGGGAAAGGCAGTTCCTGAGGGGTTTCTGCCCTAGTGCCAGCGGAGGGAAGGAAAAGCTGATGCTCACCACCGGGACCTTCTTCAGGGAGCGGATGGCGGTGGACGAGGGGCAGCCCATGGCGCTGAGCGTGGGGTACTCGCCCTCGGAGAGCACGTGCTGCTCCCCCACGAAGGCCTGTCCGTCGAACAGGATCCAGCTGGCGGGGAGGAACGTGCCGGGGTTGACGTGGCCATCATGGTG
>NW_010245983.1:4213-6461 GCF_000690775.1 Eurypyga helias
CCCCAATCTTCGCAGTTGCGGTACACCCCATTCTCCAGGATGTACTGCTCGCCAGAGAAGTTGGGGCCCTCGTAGGCCACCCACCTGCCAGGAAAACGTGAGGGGTGGCTCAGCACCCGCCACATCCGTCTCCCCTCACCCCCGTCCCCGCACTCACACGCCGCTCAGCACGTGGATGGACTGGGTGACGGTGCCGTAGCCGGCCAGCTGCGTGTCAGGCAGTGCCTCGCTCAGCTCCACGCTGGGACCCTCCTCGAAGTCCATGGCCTCGAAGAGAACCAGCGCCGGGTCGGAGAAGTCCTGCGGGAAAAAGGACACCCCCGGCCCCAAGCCCCTCGGTCTGTCAGTGGGAAGCGTCCACAGGCCAGATGCTCTCCACACATGCACCCGGGGTCCTGCCTGGTCTCAGGGACCCCAGGGAAGGTGGGAGAAGCTCTGGGCACCCAGAGTTGTGAGGAGTTTGGGGGAACTCAGGCCATTCCCAGCTGCCTGACACAGGCAGGGAAGGCTCCCTTTTGGGGGATGAGGATGGGACTGGGGGCTGCTCTCCCTGCACATGCTGGGTCAGTCCCCGAGCGATGCCACCGCCCCTGTCCTCACCGTCCGTATCAGCCGTAAGGACACCAGCTCCTTGCCGTCGCCGCCCCACAAAAAAACTGCATCCAGCAGGTACTGGTGGCCACGGAAGCCCTCCTTCTCGTAGCCAACCCAGCTGTGGCACAGGCAGACGCAGGCAGTGAGGTCTCCAGAAGATTTCCACGTGCCAGGACGCGGAGACACCGTCTGCATCGCTCCCCCAAGCTGCCCTTGGCCATCCCACAGCCCTGGGCAGCTCCTCCGAGCCCCTTCCCAGGGATGACCATCACTGTCCCAGCCTGCTCCAGCCAGGATTGCCCACCCCATGGCACTCACCAGCCACCCAGGACGTGCAGGGAGCCCACGGTGGCCAGCGCCGGCCCAGGCAGCCGCTTCAGGTCGTAGATGTCTCTGCTGATGGTGAAGCTGCGGCCCTGGAAACCCGCGGCCTCGTAGATCAGCACCTGGGGACACAGCGGAGTGAGCGTGGTCCCACGGACGGCCCGGACCCACAGCCTCCCTGGGGGCTGGCCTGGTGCTCACCTGAGGCTCACCAGGTCTCTCCACGACGGGGCCGCCCTGGAAGCAGAAGAAACCCCAGTGAGGCTGAGGTGGCAGGAGGGGACGGCGTGAGGACACCCGATCCCCTTCTTGAGCTGTTTTTTGGGTCATTTTCTTTCAAGAACAAGATCTCTGGGGCTTTGTTTTATCGCTTTCCTTCACCATCGACCCACAGGAGCACTTTCCAGAGCCACACTCCACACATTTCCACACCGAGCTCACACTGATGTGAACCGAGAACCACCAGGAGATGCTCTCGCCTGTCATGCCCAGGGCTGGATACAGCCCCAGCACCCCAATAACCAGTAACACCCCAGTAACCAGTAACACCCCAGCAACCAGCACTCACCAGCCTGATGGGGTGCATGGAGCAGATGGATGGGTCCTTTGCTCCCCAAGCCTTCAAATTGGGGTACCCGCCCGGCTCCAGAACGTAGGGGTCATCGTCAAAGAAAGGCTTGGAGTAAACCAGCCACCTGGGAAGGGGGAGGAAGCATCACACCCCGCTCCAGGCCATGCTGGAGCCCACCCAGCACCCACCCATCCCCACGGACCCACTCACAGGCCTGAGTGGACAATGATGGAGGCGGCAGTGAGTGCCTGGCCCCGCGTGCGGGTGTCCTCGGCCGAGTCGGTGAAGGTCAGCCGGGCGCCTTCGCCGTTCTCCTCCGCGAACAGGCTGATCTCGGGGGTGCGGTAATCCTGGCGTGGGGCAGAGCAGCGTTACAGGGGTCTGGCACCCCGCACTTGGCAGGCACCAGGAGACTCGGAGAGGGGAGCGGGAGGCTCGGGGGTGGGGTCCCTGCGCTCAAAAAGGGCCGGATCGGACGCTCCCTGCTGCCGTGGGGCTGCCCGTTCTGCCCATACGCCGTCCAGGGGTTGTCGATCTCCACGTCGCCCTCAGCCAGCACGCACTTGCGCCCATGGAACCGGGGCTTCTCGTACATCACCCACCTGGGAGTGGGATGGGAGCAAAGGAGGGGGAAAATCCTGCTATAACCCACAGCTGTGGGTACCGCGGGGCAGAGCGTGGGTGGGGACGGGGACATCCTGCCACCCCGGCCATGCTGGATCGCAGCAGCAGTAATTAGCACTGGCGGGGCCGGCCCTC
>NW_010245983.1:6529-6926 GCF_000690775.1 Eurypyga helias
CCTCACCCCGCGTCCTCACCCTGCCACCATCCCCTACCCGCCTCGGATGACCCGGATGGAGATGGTGTGCGAGAGCTCCCAGGACGTGGCGTCAGGGATGTCGCCCCAGATCTCTCGTTTGTGGCCCGCGAAGCCGGCCTCTGAGAAGAGGATGATCTGGGAGAGGGTGACACAGCGGAGAGGTGCTACCGCATCGCGCCCTGCCCCAGCTGGCCAGCCCAGCCCCACTGCGCTCCCCATACCTTGCCAGGTCTCGTGTTGATCTTCCCGAAGCCCTCCTTGTCCGCCGGCTGTGAACACCCAAGGGGATGGATGGGTGAGGAGCGCAGAGGGACATCGGCCACACCAGCCCGAGAAAGCCTCAGCCTCGCGTCTGGCGTCTGCCAATCCCTCCCAC
>NW_010245983.1:6996-7596 GCF_000690775.1 Eurypyga helias
TCACCCACCTTGGGACCCTCCCATCACACTTGGTGGCACCCTCCCCTCACTTGATCTCCCATCACCCATCCTGGTATCCTCCTGTCACCCAGGATGGTACCCACCCATCACCCATCCCAGTACCCTCCCATCACTCATCCTGGTACCCTCCCATCACCCATCTCGGTACCTTCCCATCACCCATCCTGGTACCCTTCCATCATCCATCCCAGTACCCTTCCATCTCCCATCCTCATACCCTTCCATCACCTATCCCAGTATCTTCCCATCACCCATCCCAGTACTCACCCATCCCCGTACCCACCCATCACCCATCCCAATACCCTCACCCATCTCCCATCCCAGTACCCTCCCATCACACCGGGGACTTTCACCCCACGTCCACTCCGATGGGAAGCACAAGCCATGTGCTGGGAACAGGGAAAAATGCTCCAGGGTTCAGACCCCACCCCCCCACCGCATGCCCGGGAGGGCAGAGCATCTCCCCAGTGGGATTCGCTCACCAGCACATCAGCGGGACACAGGGCCGTGGTGCTCTCTGGCTCTTCCGTGACGGGAGGGACACCCCCAGGACTCGGGGCTTCCAGCGTGGCCGTCTCA
>NW_010245983.1:7685-7938 GCF_000690775.1 Eurypyga helias
TGTGCCCCCGCATGCTGGGTAGCTCGAGGGGAGCGGTGCTGGGGGAGATGAAGCGGCTGTAGAGCACACTTTTGTCCAGGCGTGAGTAGGGTTTGGCCTCATCGGCCATGGCCGCCCGGTGCTCCAAGAAGTGGGAAAGCAGCGCCATGCCCTTGAGGACATTCCCACGGAAGAGCACGCTCCGCTCGCCCACCAGTTTGGCCTTTTCCTCTGCTCCCACCTGCCTCAGCATCCCCAGGAGCGAGCCCCCCTC
>NW_010245984.1:0-509 GCF_000690775.1 Eurypyga helias
GGGAGGGAATTATGTACAGTCATGTGAAAAAGTACCTCGGAGCCGGGGAAATGGTGCGAAGGAGGGAATTTTAGACGGGATCAATAAAGGGATAAATAGAGCTCCCTTCCTTTTCCTCCAGCAGAGAGAGACAAAAAAAATTTATCATCACTGTTGGCTTGTCGCCCGCCCCCCCACCCCCCTTTTCTCTTTCTCCCTCGGTCTGAGCTGAAAACTGATTACAGGTTGCTTATCGACTCCAGCACAATTTCACCCCTTCCAGCATAGATCTTGGAGGGTTTTATATCGCATCAATTATTTATCATATTTTATAAATCCAGCAGCACTCCAATTTTTTGCCCCCGAGGAGGGAGCGGGCGGCGATTGGCGCCGCCGGAGCCACGTGCCCGCGCGTCACATGGGCCGGGAGGAAAAAGGGCTCCTTTTTGGTGTAAATCTGGACTCTAATTCCGTAATATATCACGGTACCTCGTAAAACCGACACTAAAACGTCCCGACCTACAAATCAC
>NW_010245984.1:568-984 GCF_000690775.1 Eurypyga helias
ATTTTCTAAATATCAAGCCGCAAGTTCGGTTTTCCCATCCGGAGTCTTTCCCGAGCAAACTTCTTGTGCTTTCGCCTCCAACACCCAGCGAGCGGGGTATGGGGCCGGATCCACGCCTCCCTTCGCCGCCTCCATGCCCGGGCTCTACTCCAGTGGCAGCTCCGTGCACCCCCAGCCCCCCAGTATGTATTCCTCCGGTTACGGCCTGGAGCCGGGCTCCTTCAACATGCACTGTTCCCCTTTTGAGCAAAACCTCTCCATGATGTGCCCGGGAGATGCTTCCAAGCAGAATTGCAGCAAAACGGACCAGAGGGACTCAGATTTGCAAAGCGACAGTAACTTCCGTATCTACCCCTGGATGAGGAGCACAGGTAAGCCCCAGCCTCCCTAAAGAAAGACGCCCGGGTGCGGGGGGG
>NW_010245985.1:0-262 GCF_000690775.1 Eurypyga helias
ATATATATATATATATATATATGGAAGAGAATAAGGAAAGAAACTACTCCTGAACATAGTCCCAGGAGTAGGATCGTCAGTATTAATGAATGGTCTGACCCATACCAGCTGCAATAATCTGGTGATGTACAATGCAATAATCACCATCAGCCCAAACCAAATCACACCTGGTACATCCCTAGGGCCTACTTAACAACTTCACATACCAAGGAAAAAATGTCATTACAAGACTGTACACATACAGTGGCTGACCCAAAGCATC
>NW_010245985.1:654-892 GCF_000690775.1 Eurypyga helias
AAATTGTCAGCAAACCTAAGCACATTTTTGCTCAGTATTCATTGAACTGGATAAATGTCTTACGGGTTTTTTCACCTTCTTAAGCACAGCCCTGAGGAGAAGGACTTGGGGGTACTGGGGGATGAAAAGCTGGACATGAGCCGGCTGCGTGCACTGGCAGCCCAGAAAGCCAGCCGTATCCTGGGCTGTGTCCAGAGCCTCGTGGCCCGCAGGGCGAGGGGGGGGACGCTCCCCCCCC
>NW_010245985.1:1019-10506 GCF_000690775.1 Eurypyga helias
CAGGCTGGGAGAGCGGGGGGGTTCAGCCTGGAGAAGGGAAGGCTCGGGGGAAGCCTTAGAGCCCCTTCCAGTGCCTTGGGGGTCTACAAGGAAGCTGGGGGGGACTTTTCCCAAGGGCAGGGAGTGACAGGACAAGGGGTGATGGGGTTAAACAGAAAGAGGGAGATGGAGATGAGACATCAGTAAGGAATTCTTCCCGCAGAGGGTGGGGAGGCACTGGGACAGGTTGCCTAGAGAAGCTGTGGATGGCCCATCCCTGGAAGGGTCCAAGGCCAGGCTGGATGAGGCTTTGAGCAACCTGGTCTAGTGGAAGGGGTCCCTGCCCATGGCAGAGGGTTGGAACTAGATGGTCTTTAAGGACCCTTCCAACCTAAACCATTTTATTCTATGAATATTTTAAAAAAGGTGTTCTGTACGAGAAGTACAGTACGAGAAGCAGAAGTTTTCTGCCCTATTAAATAATTTTGCGTTCAGCCCAAATGCACTGACTTTTATGAGCTGAAATGGTACCTTGAGAAAGTTAGTGTTTCTATAATAAGGGATGTTAATCCAAGGAATAGGTGGCTGGTCTTCAACTTCACCTCTGAACATGATGCTTGACTGCACTCAGATAAAATGCCCTTTTGCAAAATTCTTTAGCCTGTATCAGCTCAAAAGTAAAAAAGACAAAAGAAACAACAGACAACTATGCTTTCCTGTGCAGCCTGGCTCAGCCTAGTTAAATCCTGATGGGACACTTCAAAAGGACAAGTGTTGGAAATTTTCCATTACATTCTTACTCCTGACCTGGAGGCAGAACTGCTAGGAGCTGACACCTTTATTTTAATTATTTTAAATTCTGATTTTCAAAAAGACCCTTGGCATTAGAGTTTCCTGGGAAAATAAGGAAAAAAGGCAAGCAAAAGGTTTTGGAAATCAAGCAGTGATTTTCCTATTCAGGTGGTATGCAGATTTTTCACTTAAACAAAAACAACAGGTTACTGCATGTATTATCCAGATCCCTTTAAATTACTCAGTTTGGCATCTAACATTCAACTGTGTCGCAAATAAAACCAGTGTACATATTTGATGATTAAGAGTTTCAATATGTATTTTCTCTCCTACTAGTAAATCTCTTACCTTCAGAATCCAAAGCCTGAATCTTTAGCTCCAATGGTGAATCTTCAAGATAGAGTTCTCTTGTTGTGGACACAATTTGGATGCCATGAATTATATCAACTATAGCATCACAACGAAGCACTTGTCCAGTCACTCAAAGAGACACCAGAAAGAAGACATGAAATCAGCAACACTGGACATGCTCATCAAGAGCATCAAGACAAAATGCACTTCAAATTTAGCCAGTAGTGGCACAAGTCACTAACGGAACTGAAACTAGGTCATGACCTTGACTAAGAAACTCTTGGTCAAGTGGTGATTGTGGCTAAGCAAGCAAGAAAAGCAGTTCCCTTCCCCACTGAACTTCAGAATAATTTTTTTTTAAATTGTGATTTCCATCTACACTAACAGTTAGAGATGTTTTCTTTGAGTACATATTAAGAGTTTCTAGAGTGCAACTGTCGGACATGGCTCATGTCTTTTACTCACAAACATAAACCCCTATATACTTCTTCATTTAGTGACTGCAAGACATCTAATTGACTATCTGGTTTTGCCTATCTGCTGTTATAAATACTAACCAAGTATATTGTATGACAGACACAAAGACAGTTCCCAGATTTCTACATGCAAAGCATCTGAAACTGCATTATATATAAAAAAAAGTCAAAGAATTACTCATTTTCCTGGATGTATCATTAATAACTAACACCTATTTGAGGCCTTTAACAAACAATTTAAAAAACCATGCCCGTGGAAAGTCTAAAATGACTATGTATATGAATGGAAATTTCTTTTGTGCACTTTTAAATGTCTACTTTGTTTCTAGAGGATGCCAGGATGCCCATAAACAAGTAGTGGTGTGCTTACAAAAGTAAAAACTTACTTATATCTTCAGCAAAGATAATACTTGTCAGACGTGTGGGCTGCGAGGACCGTGCCTGGACAACAGCTTTCTGCGAACACTGGCGGTCATCCTGATCTGCCAGCTCTATGCTTGCAACCTCCGGCCTGGTGGAGGACCTACAAGATTGATTATTTGGTTGTGTTAGCAGGATCGAAGTTACTGCTAGGCAGAAATCAGAAGTCTGGTTTTAAAGCCACCAAAATAATTTACATGGGATGTGCTACATGGTCAGGACACAACTTCCATACAAGCTGGATTGCAACAGCTCCTCAAGGACTTCAGCAAAAGTGAGTGTGGGCTGGGGAAGGGGGAAAGCACAAACCAGAAGCCCACCAGAGCCCAGGCAGATAAACCTCTCTGCCTGTGGCATGTTCACTGCTGAACGCAATTCAGTCAGTTCAGAGCTACACCCAGCTACCTAACAAAGTCACAAAGCCTTCGGACCGAGTATTGCTTAGAGGCATGGAACAAGCAACAACACATAAAGAATACTCAAGTAGTAGGCAGTAATTTCAGCTAAAGCTCCAATCGCCACTTGTGATTGAATTTTCAAAACAAGTTTGAAACAAAATTCTGAAAAAATTGGAAGCTTTCCCTAGTGACAGAACATTGCAATTACGTATACTCACTGCGTTAGAGGCTCTGCACAAGTAAGAAACAACATCTTAAAATGAAGAAATTAAAAAAAAATAACTCAGATGTAGTCTGTTCAGCTGATGTAACACTCTGTACAACATGCAAAGTTGTATAAACATCTCTGGTGAAATTTAAGTCTACTTGGAAGTTAGACCTAAAATTGATGCACTTGTTAACTCCGGCTCTGACTTGTACGGCTCTTCTAAAGAGAACTGCCCCAGGAATGAGCCTGTGGGAAGCTCACCATGGACACGGAGCCCAGTTCCCACTTCCTGTGTGCCAAAAGTGACAAGATGAGGAAAAAAAAGTTTAAAAGTTATTAAAAACCAAGCCTCTTGACATTAAATTTGAGATAGCAGCAATATACATTGGAGGCCTGAATGCAGAGTGCTCACAGCAATTAAAAGATTCAAGCAGGCCTCCTGCAGATTGTTGAAAGAACGTCACCCCTCTGAACTGGGATGAGCTGCTGAATAACCGACTTGGAGAACTGGGTAGGGGCAGCTCCTGGCTCATGCTACACCTGCCGGAGTTACTGCAGAGGCAGCAGGAAGGCAGCCTGCTTGGGCTCCAGGGCAGCACCCAGCACCCTGCTTAAGCTGCTAATGGATTAAGCGCTTGAAACAGCCATTGCTGTTTGCTCAGGGAACCTGAGTCCAAGCTCTTTCACAAGAGTCCTTTGAAGGATTAAAACAACGAAAGAAAGCCCTGATGACAAAGCTGCTCAGGAATTGCTTCTCCCAGATGATGAGGCAGTTCTGATGGAAACATGACATTACCTGGTAAACGCCATCTGAACTGGGCACTAAAGCCCCATTGGTAAAGATGGTGAAGCTTCAGACTTTTCTTCTGGAGGACGTTCAGAAATGCCTACCTGTGATCTATGGGAAAAATCTAACTCAGCAAGGAGCTGGAGGGGAGTTTCAAACAAGCAGCAACATCACACATGCCCTGCTCCCCAGACATTACCTTCTTTTAATACTGGCAGAACCAACCAACCCAAAACACTAAAGAGCATGATTTCTTGTTAAATAAAATCATATCCATATAAAAAACACCCCAAAACTTTGATCACAGTACGCTCAGTTAGCTGAGAGCTAACACTTGCAGTCCAGGTGAACAGGGACCAATCTGGTTGCAGTCTCTAGAATAAAATTCAGATTCTGTTTTCAACCTTGAGCAATGCAAAGCACAATTCTGAAGACAAATCCAGTCGTGCAAGACACCAAGATCCCTTTGGATCGAAGCAGTTGGTAAGACAGCGAACACTGCGTTTCTCACAGCAACTTCACGTGAAGCAAAAATACATTTGTCTCAGCTCTTTGGTTCCCTACATATGGGTCTGGATTTTATCATACTGTCCAAACAATCAGGCCCCAAAATCTTGCAACCTAAGGGCACAAACGCCCAGTCCAAACATTTTCAATTGTGCATGCTAATGGCGGCACACAGGTTCATTAGACACTGCAGCAGTATGAATTCACTGAATTAATCAATACATTAATTCACATTGGTCTGCTCCCAACAATGGTTTCTTTACACAAAGACAGGTTTTAAAGGTTTTTGGAAACAACGGTAGCAACTGCTAACCCAGAAATTTCCAAGTATTTTAACAAGCCACAGCAGTATGCAATGCACAATTTAAACACCATTTAGAAGGTTAAACCTGAAAATTGTTATATTCTAGATACCTAAGCAACATATACAAATACGAGCATATTTTTTTATACTAGAGTGTGAACTGTTTCTAAAATAATGTGATTTATTTTCTATATTAGCAGTAGGTGTAACTTTGCTATACAGTGATTAATTTAAGAGGGAACAATTAGTTATTTTCCTGTTATTCTGCACCTTCTTAGGCAACCACAAAACAGTTTTACAACATTTAGCAGGTTTATTTAAACAACGTTAGTACTCACAACCAGTAAGCCTTTTTTTGTACTTGGCTGGAAGGCTTTTTTAAGCTGAGCGTGTGGATCTGACTTAATATGCATGCAGGTTTTTTTAAATAAACACTAAATGTATGAAATTGACTTTTATTATTTAGTTCTTTACATGGCTTAATATTCTCTGCCATTAGATTTTTTTATTATTAATTTGAAGGTTTTGCATTCTTAAAGTCTGAAATTGATTGTGTTTACAAGACAACAGGGGTTTGTTTCACTGTGTTTTGTATTTGTTCTTTTAATACATGGCTATGTATTGTAATACATAACCACTACAGTTTGCACTAACAGCAGTGTTGTAAAACTAAATCTAACTAACGGATATTTTTCAGACTAGAAAAAGGAAAGCACAAAGATAAACTAAAAGTTTGCGTTAAGTTTTAGCTGTCAACTTATATACACCCTACAATTATATAGGAACATTTAAGCTTTTACTGCTGAATGCCAGTTAACTTTTAGTTGTCACTGGAGTAGGGAACTTGAGTTTAGACGCTATTTAGCCTCTAGCAGTAGTTTAAAATAGGAGGTAGAGGAGGTAGCTGAATTTCTTATTTTTAATACAAATACATTTTTAGATTTTTTACCAAAAGGATGTCTGCTATTTTACGCAATTACCTGAACTGAGCAGGTGAAGCAGGGCCTCTCTGAGGCTTGGTTTACTATTGATTTATATTACAAAACAACCTGCGTGACTCTGGCTTTTTACACCATAATATATGAATTATTTGATGAGCCCTTGATAACAAAAGCACGTTCTGTTTACAGCTCCCTCCGACAGGGTCAAGTACAGAAAGGAGAGGGCGCTAATCAAAGAGGCTGAATATTACTGGCATTACTCTGCTGTAATACAGAGATCAATACTGCGTCCTAGATGGACAAGAAAAAGAAACTTTTGCTTTAAAATGACATCAAATTACTGTAATTTATATCATCTTCCACTTACAGCACATCTTCAGCAGCACGTCAGCGTGCGATATTGAGAGCTAGGCTTGTCAGAGGTCAAAATTAGCTCCTGAGAAGCAAGCAATGGGAAGCATTTCTGGCACTAGCTCTTGATCCCATACCAGTGTCTATAAGAAAGAGCAAGGCAAGGGAAGAAGCACTAGAAAGGAGAGTGAGGAGGTGAGGGGAAAAAAGGTAATAAAAGTCTCAATCCTTTTCCCTCAGAATAAAATCCCACTTGCTGAGGAAGTAATGACACTTGCAATAAAGACCTCCGGTCCGCTTGCTGATTTCCATTTCATTCGTGATTTTTGCTCCCCCCAGACACAAAACCGTGTGCCAAGATTTTATCTGCAGATCTACCCAAACCAATGCCCACATTTTTTAATTGACTGTTATGTAGTATCACATGCGAATACTTCAAAGATTATACTTAATTCATTTATCAGCTGGTTTAAAGATCAGGCAAATATTCCCCTCTCCCTCACTCTAGCAATACTCTGTTGATTCTTACTGCTTCAGCATTTTATTTTGTTCCATCAGCTCTTCAGACTAAACTCAACTGACTGAATGAGCAAAAATCCACCTTTGTGGAGATACGCTGTGACTGTCAGTTGATCTAATCTTAGAATTTGCATCAGGCACGTGGGTAGTAGATACGTAGCCAGAGGGAAACTGGATAGTCAACAGTGGATTGACCAAGACATTAGGTACCTTATTTCTAGCCACTCTTGGGACTAACTCTGTTGACATACAAAAGTGAAGAGACACACCAGAGCCAGAACAGCATCCAGGCAACTGTAGTTGTCTGATAAAAAATAGATTCCCAGAGAGCCAAGGATATGGGAAATGAACCCATTCCAAAGAAAACACGGAGGGAGCCTGGCAGAGTTCCCTCAACTCTCAAGGATTTTTAACAACACGCTGGCAGATTCTCACTCTGTTGTTCACTCAATCCTCTCCTAGGACGTTTCTTACAGTGCTGGGAAAATAAAAAGCAGAAAAAAAATCCTCCATCCACTTCTGCTTTAAAAGCAAATGGAAACATCACATACCACAGAATGAGCCACGGATGAAGCTTTGCTCATAGAATTTTGTAACAGTGATGAGCCAGCATGGCCATTAACTTCAAAGGAAACAGAGTTAAACCAGTGATAACCATTCTCAATCCAACCACATGCCCAACTGTAATTTGAATATTTTGTCAAATCAACTGGTGGCCAAAAGCTTTTCACTGCAAGTGTTTATCTTTGCAACTGTTCTAGATGCAAGAAGGAAAACAGCATGCCACACTGGTGACAGTCATCTTCCAGCACAGAGAATGCAATAAAGGTTGGTCTACACAAGCTGTTCTGAAATTAGCTCAGCCTAACTTCAAATTAAAAAATAAAACTAAAAAATGGCAGTTTACTTCCAAAACACAAATGTCACATTTAGAATTATTTCCAATTACCCACCTTGTTAAGCTGTCTCACATGTAGACACCATTAAAGCTTCAATTACTGAAGTGAGACCCACACCCAAAGAGAGCCTTGAAACATCTCATGGGTGTTCAGCAATGCAAGCTGCCCAAAATCAACAACAGTCCCTGCTCTTGCTGTACTCCTTCCCAGGCAGGTTATGTTCAGATTCAGAAAAAGGTTTTTTCAACTTTCTAGATGTTGAACATTTTTGTCATCCAGGCTGACACATCAGCTAAGAGAAAAAACATGATTATTTCTTTTGTCTCTTCCACTCTGGCAGAACATCGATGCTGCCAACTCACACTACCCCAGCTCTGGTTCTGAACCAACTTACTCAGGTAACACAGACCTGAGCCACAGCAGCACAGCCTGTCTCACTTAGCCAACAAGGATACCTCAAACTCCGTTGTGAGCTCGTTCTGGTATCTACAAGAGCTCCAAGCCCTGCTGGGAAAGCACACTGCACTCTGCAGCCTAGGCACCTCCACAGAAAGGGAGAACATTTTGCTGCCTGCTATAGTGACCTTACAACTAGGAAACAGAAGAGGAGGCAAGGACAGCAAGGGATAGCAATCATTACTTTAGATGTCATTTCATAATATGGAAATTAACAGTCGATATCTCACACAAAACATTTTTCAGTGAGAGTCAGACACAGAGGTTTTTAGACCTGCGGTAAAACAGGTAATCCACAAAACACCACCACTACCCAGATTATCAGAGATGAGATTGTCAATCTTACAGCAAAGTAACAGACCTTGATCAGCAAGCTCTATTTAATACACATTTTTAAAACACAAACCACCACATGCATCTCATGGAGTGATTAGATTAATTTACAACCCAGTATCAGAAACATGACAAGATAAGGAGCTAGAAAATGAGCTTTACCATCCAACTACTGCAACAGGAGTGCCTTTTATGGGTTTGGGGTTCTCTGGAAGTACCTGTGCCTGCTGCAGCTCAAACAGCACTCAGCCACCAGATCACTCACTGCAGCCTTCCGCCACATCTCCCCTCGGGATGGCGATTAGCTTTACCTAATGTCCTTTCGGTAGTACACACAAACCCTTTTATTTAAGGTGGCAAGAAACTCACCTTCATTACATTTACAACAAACAGCATTGTGCAGGGCCATTATCACCTCTGAACAGTTTCCTATAGCTGTAACCTTCCCACAGCAAAATCTCGGACTTCAATGGTCAGTGGAGCAAATTCAGTCAGTTGTATTTCTGAAAGCTAACTCCTGAAGCTTAAACTTTCCACCAGTTCTCACCATGTATCTCAATTCTACAAGATATGAAATAACATTTCAGATATGTAAGCCTACTTATACGCTACAGATAATTTCTCCTATAAATACCCTGTGCCATGCTGTATACCTTGGGGGAAACCTTGTTTTCGTGGTGGGTTTTTTTTGTTTGGTTGGTTGGTTTGGTTTTGTTGGGCTTTTTTTTGTGGGTTTTTTTTTTTATTTTTTTTATTATTATTTTGTTTTGTGTGTTTTCCCCTCCCCTGAAATATTATGGTAAGGCAGATTTCAAGGACAAAATTCTGCTTCTGAATGCTTTTGTTCTTCTGGGTGTAATTTCTGGATTAAGGTAATTAAAAGATAAATACAGATGTAATTTGAATACTGAATATATCCACACAGACTGTGTTTTATCTCTGAAGATAGTACCATGTACAATATTTACAGATGGGAACACGGTATGCTTTGAAAACAAAAGCTTTTACCAAAAAAATAATTTTAAGATAAAGGCAACCCAAACTCCAGAAGGTACGAGCATCTTGAAAATCGAGCATCTTGAAAATCGGAGAACTTGAAAGCCGTGCTTGTAACTTCATCATTGCTCCCAATATGCTGGGATGATGATAAAATCTGACCTTTTCCCTTTGAATCACTGGAATTCTCAGACATCACTACAATCACTTTGAAAATCTCCTGCTTTCAGATGTAAACTTGCAGGCTCAAAGGGAAACTGGAAAGAAATAAGGTCACAAAATGCCATAGACTGATTTTTCACAAAACTGGACCATCAGACATGAATTCTGACCCTTTGAGTAATGCAGTCCTTCAAATACTCAAAGGATGTCTTTTGAAGGCAGATGCTGCTGTAAAACAGAATAGCTTCCTACGCTACCTTTAACCTCAGTCAGCCATATTACACAACCTTGGTCCCATCTACAGACACAAAGGTACTGAATTTTATGATTTCCATTCTAGATACCTGCTTTTGTGCATGCAAACCTACCCATCATTTTACAAATCCTGGGTGAGGTGTTAGTCACTACCTTTAAAGTCATTACATTTGGTACTTCCTAACTTCTGCAGTTTAACGGCCTCCTTCCAGTAACAGCTGTTACTGACGGCTTTAGCAGGAAAGTACAGGAAGCTTGTCAGCAAGTAGCTGTGGAGTTGCCTGCTCCCCCAAAGTACACTTCTTCCTAATCCCTTACAGTTCAAGGCCTGTGGGGGCAAGGGTGTAGAGGGA